>NW_004949134.1:2403385-2411832 GCF_000317375.1 Microtus ochrogaster | reverse complement strand
TGTTCCTTCTGTTTCTATTTTGTAGAATAATTTGAGCAGTATTGATGTTAACTTTTCTTTGAAAGTCTGGTGGAATTCTTTGTCAAACCCATCTGATCCTGTGCTTTCTTTATTTGGTATATTTTTAATGATTGTTTTTATTCCACTAGGTTTTATAGGTTTATATTTATCTGATCTTGATTTAACTATGGTAAGTATTTCCTGTCAAGAAAATTATCCACTACTTTTAGATTTTCCAACTTACTGGAGTACAGGTTTTTAAAGTATGTCCTTATGATTCTCTGGATTTTTGGGTGTTTGTTGTCATGTCTCTCATTTCATTTCTGATTTTGTCAATTTGGATATTCTCTTTCTCTCCTTTAGTTTGTATGTATAAGGGTTTGTCTATTTCTAATTTTCACAAACAATTATTTTTTATTGATTCTTTGTATTTTCTTTGATTCTATTTTATTTATTTTAGCCCTTATTTTAATATTTCCTGCTGTCTGCTTCTCTTATACATGCTCTTTTTTTCTAGAGTGTTCAGGTGTGCTGTTAAGTTGCTAGTACGAGATCGCTCCAATTTTTTTAAATGCATGTACTTAGTACTATGAAATTTCTTCTTAGCACTGCTTTCATTTTGTCCCATAAATTTTTGTATGCTGTTTATTCATTCTTACTGAGCTCTAGAAAGTCTTTACTTCTTTCTTTATCCCTGTCTTGACCCATTTTCATTCAGTATATATTTGTTCAGTGTCCATGAGTTTTTAACTTTTATTTTTGATACCCATTTTTTGTTTCTATTTATTTTATTTTTTAACTTAATTTCCTTATTGATTCTTTGGTATTTTCACATCATGCACCTCAATTACACTCGTTTTTCAGTCCCTCCATATCCTCCATTCACCCTTGCAACATCACTTTCCTAAAAGAAAAAAAAAGTTAAACCTAACCAAACAAATAAATAAAAACCATTTTGATCTTCCATGTTTCCCATCTCACCAACACATCTTTCATCTTAGTAGGATTGGAAACCATAGGGTGTCACACAGTATGCCCTTTTGTTCTTCTACCTTTATTTTGTAAATGTTCATTGCAATGAGTCATTGTTCTGTTTAAATGTCTCTGGTTTCTGGTGCACCATCATCACTGGACCCTCACCAAAACTCCTCTCAAATATACTCCCATGTCAGTGTGGTACATGTAGATCCTGCAGAATCTGCAGGACTAGTCCCTTCACATGCTCTAGTAGATCACAGATGGGGTTGATGTTTGGGTACGCCAAACCAAGGCCCTGAATGTGGCAGTTGAAGTTGTCAGTCTTATCTGTTCCCCTCAGGACGAGGTGGAACAAGCTCTCCTACTCCTGTTATAAAGGGTTGTACCAAAAAATTTTAATACGTGGGGGTGGGAAGGCTGGGCAGCTCTCCTGAGTGTGGGGCCAGTTCTCCTGTGCCCAGGTTCTTGGGGCCAGCTCTCTCATGAGAGGAGGGACCAGCTCTCTTGTTGCAGTGTCCTGGGAGGGTCAGGGCCAGTGAAGGGCTCAACATGGCCCTAGGATTCCATCATGTATGGTTCTTATCGCCCCCTGTGGTAACATGGGCCCCAGACATCAATACAGATCCCAGCTGCAGCAGGACCACTGACCCAGACATGGCCCTCAGCAGCAACTTAGGTCTAGATTTTACCAGGTCCCTATGGTCAGGTCACCCAGATCGGTATGGCCCCAGCAGCAGCATGGCTCTCAGACACCCACATGCACTCAGGGGGTTGGTCTCTGATGGTCTCATTGGATGCATGGAGTTTTATTTACATTGTCTTGTACCTATTGTGACTTGTTTTGTGTTTCAGTATATTGTCAGTCTTGGAGGAAGTTCCATATGGTACAGAGTAGATGGTACATTCTTTTGTGCTTGGGCAAATGTTCTTTAAATATCTTTTAGGTCCATTAGGTTTATAACACCTGTTAGTTACCTTCAATATTTCTATGCTAAGTTTTCTTCTTATGACCTTTCCTTTGGTGAGAGTGGGATATTCACGTTTCCCACTATCAGTGTTTGAGGGTCAATGTGTGATTTAAGCCATAGGAATATTCCTTTTAGAAAAGTGATTGCTCCTGTGTTTGGGGCATATATGTTAAGAATTGAAATTTCATCTTGGTGGTTTTTCCCTTTGATAGATATGTAGTGTCCTTCCACATCTCTTTAGATTGATTTGGTTTTGAAGTCCCTTTTTGTTAGATATTAATACATCTGTACCAGCTTGCTTGTCATGTCTGCTGGCTAGGCCTTTAAACTCTTTATCCTGAAATAATGTCTATCCTTGATATGCAGGTGTGTTTCTTATATGCAGCAAAAGGATGAATCTTATTTTCACAAACATTCTGCTAGTTTTTTTTCTTGATTAATTGAGACCAATGTTATTGAGAAATATCAATGACCAATGAGTGTTCATTCCTGTTATTTTGTTTGTGGTTTTGGTATTGGCATTGTATGTGACCATTTGTATCTATTCTTCATTTCTTTTGATAATGCTGGTGTGAGATTCTTTATATCCTTGTGGTTTTATGTGTATAGTTAACCTCAATAGGTTAGTGTTCTGCTTCTAACACCTTTTTATAGGCCAGGATTTGTACATAGACATTGTTTAAATTTGACTTTATCATAGAATATCTTATTTTTCTCCATCTGTTGTGATTGAACATTTTGCTGGTTATAGTAGATGGCATCTCTGGTCTCCTAGAGTCTGTATCACATCTCTCCATGCCCTTTTGACTTTTAGAATCTCTTTTGAGAAGTCAGGTGTAATTCTAATATGTCTGTCATTATATGTTATTTGGTCTGTTTCCCTTGCAGCTTCTAATTTTTTTTTGTTCTGTATGGTCAGTGTTTTGATTATTATTGGGTGAGAGGACATTCTTTTCTGGTCCAATCTATTTAGTGTTCTGTATGCTTCTTGTTCCTTTATAAGCACATCCTTCTTTTTGCTGGGAATATTTTCTTCTATGATTTTGTTTAATATATTTTCTGAGCCTTTCAGACAGGGTTTCTTATCCTTCCTTTATACCTATTAATTTTAGGTTAGGTCTTTTCATATATTCCCACATTTTCTGAATACTTTGTGTCAGTATTTTTTCATTTAACATTTTCTTTGACTGGTGTATCCATTTCTTCTCCATTTCTGCAAGTCCTGAAAGTCTTTCTTCTATCTCTTGTATTCTGTTGGTGAAGGTTTTCTCTTTAGTTCCTGTTCAAATTCCTAAATGTTTCATTTCAAAAATTCCCTACATTTCTGTTTTATTTATTGTTTCTATTTCCATTTTTAGATCTTGACCAGTTTTGTGTCATGACTTTCAAAATGTTTGTATTTTCTTAGCTTTCTTTAGATTTGTTTATTTCCTCCAATTCTTCATGTGTGTTTTCCTGTGTTTCATTGAGTGATGCCTTCTTTTCCTATTCAAGGACATCTGTCATCTTCATTTAAGAGGTTTTAAGGTCTTTTTCTTCGGCTTCAGCTATATGGCAATATTCATGGCCCGTTGTGGTAGGATAGCTGGACTCTCCTGGAGACATAATGCCCTAACTGCTGTTGATTTTATTTTTATGCTGGAGTCTTCTTGGTGATGATTTCTTGGTTTGTTCTGGTTTGGTGGGTGTTTTCTTCTTTGGTTTCTACTTCTTCTCTGGGTTTTTGGAGAGTGTGATAGCTGTGAGTTGTCCGTTTTCCTGCCCTGTTCAGTGGGCGTGTTCATAGGGAATGCCTTCTGATGATAGAAGCTGGGTAACTGAGCAGAGATGGGGGAAGAAAGTTCGGAGTAGAAGATCTTTGGGGTCAATTAGAAATGGGGTCAGAGAGGCAAGGGAGACCAGTGGTTTTCAAACTATAGAGCTGTGTATGAGACTGGGATGATTGGATCTCAGGAGAAGTATGAGAGGTGTGGGTCTGCATTCAGCCTACTTGTTGCCAAGGGAAGAGTTGCCCTTAGTTTATTACAGGATCCCTGATGGAGTTGTGGTCTCAGGCAAAGCAACAGTGTGGAGAAAGAGGTTAGGAGAAGTTCATTTGTGGAATTCACAAGAGATGTGGGCCGGGGTGTGGGGAGGTTGCAGCTGGTGTTCTGTATCTGTGCTAGGGATGAGACTAGGTGATTGAGTCTGCAGGAAAATAATAGAAAGGTCTGTGGGGCACAAGTTAATATGTTCTTAATTATGCACTGTAAAATGTTGCATCTATTCATAAACAAAACTTACAAATTTTGTCAAGATGCCATATTTTCTAACAAAAAAGTACTAAAGCCCTGTAGAAGTGGCTCAAGACTAAAACTTGCTCACTGGAGTCAGAGACAGGCAGGTCTCTCTAAGTTCAAGACCACTCTGGTCTACACGGAGAGATCCAGGACAGCCATTGCTACACAGAGAAATTCTGTCCTGAAAAGCCAAAAATGTTACTTTCTAAAGATGTAAATTACTCAGCTAAAGTCATTATGTTACCAGAAATTATCAAATATGAAAATAAGAACATAACTTTAGAGATAAACTGTTTAGTATCTCAAAGTGTAATTTTATGACACTTGTAAAAAGAAACAAACAAACAAAAGGAACAAACAGACAAATCAACCAACAAAATGGACCAGGAACTGGTGTTTTGACATTTTGCTATCTTGATGAACTCTATCCTGTGAATCAGTTCTGTAGTGATATATTTCATGGGACACTTGTACCTTGGATTATATACCCATAAACTGAAACGTTAATTGCACCTATATTATTTTCCTGCTTTTGATAAGTTATTAGGATAAATATTAAATGAATCTTAAGGTAAATCTCAATTGAAGAAACCATTCTTTCTGTCACAAAAGTTTGATAGGTCTCTGAAACAAGTGTCCCTTGAAATATATCACTACAGAACTGATTCACAGGATAGAGTTCATCAAGATAGCAAAATGTCAAAACACCAGTTCCTGGTCCATTTTGTTGGTTGATTTGTCTGTTTGTTCCTTTTGTTTGTTTGTTTCTTTTTATTTTATATGTATGGGTGTTTTGTCTGCCATGTGTATATGCGAATATGTGTGTACTTGGTGCCTACAGAGGCCAGAAAAGGCATCAGATCATCCTAGAACCAGAGTTAAAAATAGTTGTGAACTGCTTTGTGGGTGTTGAAAGCTGAACACAGGTTTTCAGGAAAATCAAGTGCTTGTTTTTTATTGATTTTTATTGAGCTCTACATTTTTCTCTGCTCCCCTCCCCTTCAACCCTCTCCCAAAGTCCCCATGCTCCCAATTTACTTAGAAGATGTTGTCTTTTTCTACTACCCATGTAGATTAGATCCATGTATGTTTCTCTTAGGGTCCTCATTATTGTCTAGGTTCTCTGGGATTGTGATTTTTGGGATGGTTTTCTTTGCTTTATGTTTTAAAGCCACTTATGTGTGAATACATTTTATGATCAAGTGTTCTTAACAGTCAGTTCATCACTCCTGCCCCTGGTTTGGTTATTTTTAATTTCTTCTTTTTAATGAATTAACATGTGTCTTTGGCTTTCTATTGCTGCAATGGAACACCATGACCAAAAGCAATTTGGGGAGCAAAGGGTTTATTTGACTTATACTTCCATCATCATCAAAGGAAGTCAGGATAGGAATTCAAACAGGGCAGGAAGCTAGAGGCAGGAACTGATGCAGAGGAAATGGAGGGTGCAGCTGGTTTGCTCCCTGCTCAGCCTGTTTTATATATATATATATATCCAAGAAACATATCCTAAGTCTTCTCTCTCTCTCTTTCTTAGCAGTCCAGTTGGAAGGGGTCCTATAACCTATTCTCATAACTCATTTACAAGTGGAATAGCTCCTAACTGATTGACGGAAAGAAAGCCTTTACAATAATGTGATCTTCTGTAATTACCTATGTCACTGCTCCCCTCTTTTCTGTAAAATAATTATAACTGTTTCTTAAAATTAAGATGATGCAGAATCACTTTAAAATTTTCCTTTGGAATCTTATTTTTTCCTTTTCACTACTCAAAATGATGAATATTATAAGAGACAAGAGCTTAGCTTTTATAAAATGCAGGGAAACTTTGCATGGTGAGATATGATTGGGGGAAGAGTTGTTTTGTTACAGCAAGGAGCATTAATGGCTCTATTAAAAGTATCACATGATTCCTAGAGAAGAACAGTGTCAGCAGGCACCCATGAATTAAACAGTTTTGTTTGTTTTAGAAGCTGCAAGTAATTCGAACTGAGTCGAGAATAAATTATGGAATGCTAAATGCTGATAACTACTACCCAGCAGAATGTAAGTGTAACTACCAAATGCTCTATTGATTAATAATGCATTTACTTTTAATTGTGAACTACATAATCAGGTATATTTATTTTCCTGATATTTGTGGCTTTTTTAGTTTCAGTAACTGAAGCATATTTTAAAAATATTATAAGGAAGATAAGCCAAATAATCAGCATCCTTTGTTTCATTACTTTACTGAATCACTTATTAAGGATCATCATATATCTATATGTTGTATACAATTATTTTGTTTTAAATAAGGTTATGGTGTATATCTATTTGGTTTATATGGTTATGACATGTAACTGTTATTTTTGTTTATGTGGTTATGGTTGTATAATTCACATTAATGTTGCAGAGTGTCTTAGTTAACATTATACTTTTGTTTTGAAAATTTGCCTGAAAGTATTGTCAAAGATTTGCTGATGGTTAAATGAATACAATGTAGAATCTTTGAAAAACACAATGTTTATACAATGTAAATACAATGTAATTATTTGTAAACTTCAATATACAAACATCAGTGGCCAAAGATATTATTCAAAATTAATATATTTGTGCCTTAATTCAGTAAGAGAAATAATTTTCCATTTGAATCAAACCCAAGAAAACTGACTCCACAGCAGTGTTCAGAAAAATGTTTTAGAGATATTCATATAGCTTGCATAACTTCCAAAAGTGTTAGCAGAGTTATGACCCTATTTTGACCTCAAAGTTCAAAACAATAGAGTGATTTTATTTCGCATGCAAGTTTTACTCTTTCTACCACGAAAAACAAAATGGCACTCATAGAAAAAATAGGTCATATAACCCTAATTAGCATTTTGGATTGAGTCTATCAGCATTTCTGGAGAATAGAGAATAATTATTTTATTAGCTGTAATTCTTCATAAACAAAGTGAAATTTCAGAATCAATGCATCTCATCTGATGATGGATTATTTTGTTATCACATGACAGAAATCATCTCCTAGCAGCATTAAAAATGAGAGGTGTGAAGATATTTATATAGCAAGCTAGTTTTTGCCATAATGGTATTCATTGTTTATCCATGAGTTCCAGACCTAAGGGTTTGATTATCTCTTATAAAGATCCCACCTCACAGTTGGCTTCATAAGATATTGCAGATATACCTTCAAGGCATAGGAGTTATTCTATAAATTGAATAAAAATAAAACTGATGTATGATTAATAAAGGCGCAGGGTCAGAAATTGCGGTTCAACCTAAAGATCCAAAAAGCAAAACAGCCAGCAACTGGCTCTTACCTTGACCTCAGTCTGAAATGGCGATCCTGCTTCCCAAAATCTCATTTGGACTCTAATAACTTAACCAATTTTTAGGGTCATCCTAGTCTAAAGGGTAACAACTGGGTCTAAAGACACAAGGTAAATCAGGCTGTGCTAATGGAGTCTGCGGTCATAAAGTCTCATTTTCCTAACTTTTTAAAATTAGAAAACATAACCTCTTTTATTTTGTAATATATATCATAAAATTTTGTAGAATCTCCTAAAGTCCATGTGTCAGCAAAGCATAGTAGTTAAATAAGAGGACTCTACAGTCAGTTTGCTTTGGAAATTCTTAATTTTCTTGTCCTGACTGCAGAAATGGGAGTGAATTATTTGAACTCGCAGAATCTCTATTTCCTACAAAATGGTGTTAGCAGTTACTTCTCTTCATGTTGATGAGAAGATTATGTTAAATGATTGGTGGGAAACTATATTAAATTAAGGTTCCATATTAGCTGATCATGACTATTACTAGACTATTTTGTAATGAGCCTATGCCAGAACAGTAACTACTTACTCTAGCATTTAGTTCAGATTCCTTTTCTTTTCTTTTTCCTTGAGTAAGAATTTCCTAATAAATGATGCAATGGGGTGGGTTTCTTTCTGGTTGTAGACTTTTTGGTAGTTGAAGATTCATCCTCTGAGAAACATTGCACTTTAAAATTCATAAAATCTGTGTGGTTACATAAGTGCTTAAGAACATTTCACTCTACTGAACATAACTGATTGCCTATACCCTTC
This sequence comes from Microtus ochrogaster, assembly GCF_000317375.1. Taxonomy (NCBI): domain Eukaryota; kingdom Metazoa; phylum Chordata; class Mammalia; order Rodentia; family Cricetidae; genus Microtus; species Microtus ochrogaster. The sequence goes on along the minus strand of NW_004949134.1, from coordinate 2,403,543 downwards.
TATTTTCCAAAATTATATTACTCTAAAAGCAAATTAAGACAACTTTAAGATACCATCTCACACCTGTCAGAATGGCTAAAATGAAAAACATCAATGATAGCCTTTGTTGGAGAGGGTGTGGAGAAAGGGGTACACTCATCCATTGCTGGTGGGAATGC
>NW_004949134.1:2395132-2399607 GCF_000317375.1 Microtus ochrogaster | reverse complement strand
AATTTTAGGCTGAACTGAGTTTCATTCTTATCTCTTCGTGGATTGTTTTTCCCTGACTGCTGTAAAGCCTGCAGGAGAATCATGACAATTACTCACAAATTTCCAATATTAAAATCTTAAGTTTAAATCTTTCCCTATCCACCTTATGTGCCCATGATATCTAATATATCCATGATTAATTCCATTATTCCTATTTCTAGATCTCACTAAATCCTGGCTTTCTGATCTGCTCCCTTAGTACCTCTCAGTAACACCTGGACCGTTCCCTTTTCCATTTCAATTTTCAGTTGTATTCCAAATACATTTTATCACTCATTGGCAATCTTCAAGATGGCGTATTTTCAAAATATCCTTCAATTACACCTTTCTAGAAGGTGTGAATTATTTTAATATTTTCTATCTAAAGCATATATGTAAAAGTTTGTAATTGTTTTTAATTAACTTGTTATTCAGGTACAGTGAAGGTAGGACAGTAAAATATAAGTGAAGAGATTGCTGAACATAGCTAAGACATTTTATTTTTTGGCTTTTATATAGAAAATAATTATTCTAAGCAATTTTCTAATAGTTTAAATGTAATTATGAATAATATACACACAGGTTTTTCATTTTCAATTTCACTTTATAGCCCTTAGTAATTATATTTATTTTTCTTTAGCATCAAGAAAGCTCAATGAGATTTACCTATGTGTCTCCTATTTTGTTGCTCACCATTGTTTTCTGCTTGGAAGTATCTATGATGCTTGTTTACTCATATTATACATATGTAATATATGAATGTGTATTTACATTTCTGAAAACTTCTCAGCCATTGGACATTCATGTATTTCCCTATTTTCTTTTTTTATGTATTTGTTTAGAACACCTATTCAAAATAAATTGGAAGTTCTCATTGTATTCTTTTTTATTTTATGTATTTAACATTTTTTCATTCATTTTACATTATGTTCACAGAAACCTCCCACTTTCTGTATACCCCCCTTCCCACCCACTCCTCCTCTGTCTCCATTTAGAAAGGGGCAGGCCTCCCACAGGCTTGAACAAAGCATGGCACATCAAGTTGAGGAAAGGTGAAGCTCCTCCACTTGTGTCAAGGCTGGGCAATTCAACCTAGCATGGGGAACAGGTTCCCAAAAGTCAGCTAAGTGTGAGGGACATATCCTGATTTCACTGCTAGGAGCCTTACAAAGAAATCAAGCTGCACAAGTGTTACACCCATGCAGAGGGCCTAGGTCAGTCCCAAGAAGGCTCCATAAGTGTTGGTCCATGAGCTCAGGTCAACTGTCTATGTGGATTCTGCCTGCCACGATCCACCTGGCTGGTTGTAGTCTTCTATAGTGGTTTATATAGTGGGCCCTATAAAAGTATATCTATGTCTTTCTTAAAATTCTGAAACCATGACTATGACCTTACTTTTTGAAAACCTCCTTATATTTCTAATAAACTATGACTGTCTACCCTTGATCACCAATATCTTGGTTTCCTAATAATACAGTCACAGAGAAGAGGTAGACAGAATTCAAAAGCGATAAGTATGAAAATGGGGGCCAGAGAAAGACTACAGTTTTCAGAACTTAAAAGAGGCAAATAAAAAATCTCTCCAGACTATGCATATGTGGCGGCACACACTTTTAACCCAAGCATTTGGTGTACAGTGACAGGTAGATCTCTGTATGGCCAGTGTGGACTACATAGAGCTTCAGGTGAACTAGAACTACATAGTGAGGTCTTATGCTAAATAAAGAAGAAATAAAAACCAAAATCCCCCAGTCTGAGCTGTTGAAGGGAACACAATGCTACCAAAACTTTGATTTTGAAATGGCCTCCAGAAATTTGAGCTAACAATGTTTTAAGGCACTCAGCTTATCATAATTTTTGTTTTGCTTTGATTTATTTTGAGGAAGGGTGTCGCTTTTTAGCATGTGCTGACTAGGCTTGAATTCTTATATACCGGGCTGACCTCAAACGTATACTCCTGTCTCAGCTTCCTGAGTGCTGAGAGTTCTGGTATATGCAATGATAACCAACTAAGGCCATCTAAATTTGTTATGGCAGCCTTCTGAATCTTGTCACAAATATCAAGATTTTCATCTTATATGTGTACCATATTTTCTTTATGCATTCATCTGCCAATTAAAACTTTAGTTCATTATCTTGACTTCACATTGCACTTGAACATAATCTTTAAATATTTGTAATTATTTTTCATTGTTACACTCATTTAAATGTAGTTAAATGATTAATCTTTTGTGCCATGTTTTTTAGGTTCTGATATTTAATATGGGTGTCTTCTAAATTTTGCTTATGATATGCTATTTTCCAATTCTTTTAATTTTTTTTTTGATTTTTGAGATAGGGTTTCTCCGTAGCTTTTGGTTCTTGTCTTGGAACTAGGTCTTGTAGACCAGGCTGGACAATTATTTTATATACTGAATACATATACATTTGATTGTGGCAATACCATGTAATATGTTCTGAGGATGAATCCATTAAGAAACAATTCTTTCTAGGTCACTATTTGTGACAAGATAATTTTCTGCTTACTTAGTCATATATATTTATATTGAAACAAATTCCTTTCAAATACTGATTAGTTGGCAGTCTTAATTTCATACTAAGATCTCTCATAAAAACTCTTCATGACTTTCATACCACCTATCTCTATAATGATAGACTATACTGAAGTCTTAAAATTTCTAGGTTCTTCTGAATATAAGAAAAACTTAGCTTTGACTTATTTGGACTTGGATTAATATAAATGTTTACAGTGTTTATTCACAGCCTCTTGTGCTTGCCCTTCTAATACAGCAAAGTAAAAACTGTTCCATGTTTCTCAGAGGCTGCTTAATGTGGACATATAGTACATCTTGATATTTTTAGTTCACTTTATTTTGGAAATAGATATTTGTTAGGTAAGTTATCATTTTAGTCAGTTCATTTGTATTTTAAATCACATGATTGAATAGTATAAAGAAATAATGGAGCCCATGTATTTGATACAAGATACAGTAATATTTATGCTTTTTATTAAAGATCAACCTCTAAAAATTCCTCTCCCTAAAGAAGGGTCATATTTTAATACCTAAATGAAATAAACATTATTAAATAATTAGACATAAATAAATAACTTTTGTATAAGGAAATTACACAAAAATAAGAACCTGATCTCTGTATGGTGGTTGATGCTTAAAATATATAAAAAGTAAAATACATACTGACATGAATAAATTTTATGAAAATGGCTTGAATAAAGTGGGAATTATAGTGAATTATAAGTACACCAAAGTTGAATAGATCATCAGATTTAGACATTTAAATATTACATTTGAATTCTTATTTCCTATGAACTCATTTTGTAAAATAAAAAGTTGACAGTTTCCAACTTAATTCCTATTTCTTTAGAGTCAATTTTTAGGAGTGACATAAAGTATATCAGGGTTTCATGAAAGCTAAGTGATTTGTTATATAAAAGACCCGATTATTGTGTGTTGTTTAATATGGAATAATATGTTTGAGTAAAAACAGATCATTGTTAAACAAAAAAAGCAAGATAATATTTCTAAGAAACAAGACCCCAAGAGATCTAGGAACATTGAGTCCAAAATGGGATGTCTCCATAAAAATCCTTCCCCTTAGGGCTTTGTGGAATCCTGTTGAAGAGGAAGTAGAAAGACTATAAGAGCCAGGATTGATGGAGGACATCAAGAGACAAGGTCCTTTAAATCAATATGATCAAATCACATATGAATTCATGAATAATAAAGCAGCATACTCAGGGCCTGCCCAGATCTGTACCAGATGGAGTCTTAGAGTAAAAGGAGAAGTGGACACATGCTCAAACGCTAACCCAGAAGCAATCTCCAGTTAATAACCACTTGAAAATGAAAATTTAGTTTTCTCCAAGGAAGTTGTACTGAGATACAAAACAAAAATACTCTTTTATTCTTTACTTTTGTTTTTACTTTAAAAAGAAAAGGTATTTATTTTGACTTGTGATTCTATGAGGTCTATGGTAGAGGGGACACAACTATTGATGACCTTCTTGCTGGAAAATACTGGTATGGCATAAGGCACCACATGGAAAGAGACAGCTGTTATGCCCAGATTGTGGGGTTCCCCCCAAAACCACCATGGAGTCTGCACTCATATGCAAAAGCAAAGAGCTTTTATTTAAGCTTGAGCTTGGAACCTCAGTCCATCCAACATAGCAGTGATATTGGAGAGCCAGAAGCCCAGGTGGGGTGGAATTTTTAGCATAGTAGAGTTTAGGATGAGGGGATATCTAAGGTTCAGGACCCCTGACTGGTGACATTTGTCTAGGGATTTCTTGTTGATAGGGTATGGTTGTGTGCTAGGCTGAGGGACAGTAGGGGATTCTATCTATAATGGTTGGTATATTAGGTATTTCCCCTTTCATGGTCTGTTCCATGGTGGTGCTTGGGTGGTCTTTATTGAGCCTGTTATGTCTGGGCCCA
>NW_004949134.1:2390227-2393797 GCF_000317375.1 Microtus ochrogaster | reverse complement strand
CACACATCCCTCTCATCTTCCATCTAATCCTCAAAGAGGGTAAGGCCTCCCACGGGGATTGTTTCCTAATAAGATACGATGGGGAATGAATCAGGATGGAATGGGAGGGAGGAAGAGCAAAGAGCAGAATAAAAACTTTTGTCAGTAATAAAGGACTCATTGTCCTTGGTGTTGAAATGCTGCTGCTAATTTACAGTCCTCAAACTATCAAGCCCTTCTAAGTGATAACATCATCTGAAGAAAATGATTTTAGTACAAGTCATTACTCCAATCCTGATGCCCTGCATTTAATTACTGAAACTTAATATGAATTAAAAGCACATTTTTATTACACAATTAAATACTCTGTTGCTGAGGAAAATAAAATCATGAAATTTTCAGATCAGTGCATTGCTCAGCCCTTATCACAGAAACTTATTCTTCCAGAGGATAGCAAGCAGCACATACATTCACAAATGGTCAGTGTGCATAGAATAAGAGACAATGATATGAACTAAGTAAAATAAAACAAAATACAAGCAAAAACAGAACAGTATTTATAAAACACACTTCTATTACTTTGTGTGTAGTTCAGTTTATAAAGTCCTGGTAGTTATTAACATCCTATATTCTTATTTTCCTAGTTCTTATCAACATGGGTCTTCAACATCTTGAAGTTGATTTTTTATAAAAAAGTTTTTTCTCTGTTAGATGGTTTCTAAAGAAATAAAATTATTAAATGCCAGAATGTTACAGCTTTCTTTTGCAGTAGTTATGTTTGAGACCAGGACATCAGCAGTGTGGTATAAATAAAAACCTGTCCTCTTGTGTTTTGCAGTTAGGTTTATAGGAGAGTGCATTCAGGTTATTTTTAAGATGTCTACAGTTTTGAGCTTTTTTTCCAAAGTGATATATAGACTAGCAGACTATCAATTTATTAATTTTTAAAGATGTCCTATATCTATTAATTTTAAATATTTCAATAGTTTCCATTAACTTAATGAAGATTGCTCTTTTTAATGAAATTGGCAATAACTTTAATCTGTTTCCTGAAAGATGTAGATGTTTAAAGCACTTGTGGAAACCTTGTTTAGCTGGAGGTAATCAAGTTGAAACAGTGAGTTAATACTAGAAAGTGTTCCTAATCAGACCAAAAGGGTCCCGGGAACATAAAATGGTAAATTGAGTTGTTTAAATATTTGAGGTCAGTGCTCACCATCATTTTTTTTTCTTTTTGACCTTGTAGTGGGACTCTGAATTTTGGAAAGGGAAATATTGGTTCAAAAACTTACTATTTTTAGTCATTATATTAAAAATTAGAAGGTTAATGGGTATCTATTCCCTTTGTCCTTTATACATTTTTGTTTTCTGAGAGGCTTTAAAATATCTTTGTGAACAAAATCTATGTTTTGTGCTTCATGTTCCTCACGACAGTTACGTAACATTGGGAGGGCCAGGCCTGCTTGTTGTTGGGGTTTTCTGTTCCGCCCGGTACCCACAACTGTTAAGCCCCAAAGAAAATCACACATAGGTCTCCATAAATTATAAGCTGATTGGCCCATTAGCTCTAGCCTCTCACTGGCTAACTCTCACATCTTGATTAACCCATTTTTCTGATCTATGTTAGCCATGTGGCTCAGTACCATTTTCAGTGGGGAAGAAATGGAGAGCTCAAATGCACATGGATATTAGAAGGAATAAACATATTCCAATATATTTATCTAGTTTACGAATAAAGAGATAATGAACTTTTACTATATTCAGTAATTTTAGATCAATTTTATGAAACCAAGGTCAAGGAAAATAATTTGACCCAAATCCTTTGTTATGTGATGCCACTTGTCTTAAAGCAAATTTGAACTGATGTACTGTTAGATGTCTTGATAGTAGTTATCCCATGGTGAAGAAAAGCACATGTAGAGAATTTCTAAGTTACCAATGATTCTCTTTCTTGATGTGGGTACTGTCAACTCAGGGATTTGCAAGGAATAGTATTAATTTTCTTATATTTTATTTCTTTAATTCTCTGTTGGTATTCTACCTTTACTATTATAGAAACCTCCTTGCATTTGTTATCTATAATATTTTCTTTGGTTTGCATCTGATCTATAATGTGAGATTATCTTGTAGAAGATACTATCCTAAATCTCAGACTTTGGTACTCTGACTCATCCAGTTTTTCTACACTCTCTTTTACAAGATTCACTGAATATTAGGTGTGGGATTGTTTTGTGGTTGTAGTAATTGGCGCTGGCCATCCCATGAACATTTTTTCTGAATTTTGACCAGTTATGAATCTCTGCTATAGTATTCATTTGGTGCCAAAAGAAGCATTTTCAATAAAGAGTTGGGGAGTTACACTTAAGTTAATATGAGTATATAAGTTTTTACAATTACTGTTTTGGAAAACAATAAGAGTAGGTTCTCTTCTAGGGTGTATGACATCTGCAATCACAGATACTTTGCTAGTTTTACATTATAAGGCATGAATTTACTCCCATTGGGCAGGACTTCAGTCTAGTTGAATAACTGTTGGTTACTTTCAAGATAATAATACACTTTTGCATCCTTTGTAATTTCTTGCTTGGCTGGTCATTGTTGGTGGTAATAGTCATTATTTATATTACTTTTGTTTTTTCCCCCATTGCAACTTGCATAAAAAAATTTAGATACTATGAGAGTTATTTCTAATGGAAAAGACGTCCAGGTAAATTCTGAATCATTCCTCAATGTTCTGTGTTTGAAGAGTGTGGTGTCTTTAATGAGAGAGTATTACCTTCAAATTGCGGGAGGCAATCAAGGAGAGTAGAAATTGTATCTTACTTTAACAATTGACCATGAAATAGTTTCATGGATGCTGGCATAAAATACAAAAATTCTTAGGTCAGAATCAGATAAATTTATTATTAGTGGCAATAACAGTAAAAAGAGAATCATTATTTAAGTTCCATGAAACTGAGTTCTTATGGAGCAATTTAAAGAAGGGTTTAACTTAATCAATTTAAAACATCAATAGGTTGTTTAACAAGAAGTGATCCTGAGCTCAGGAAAATCAAAACACTTTCTCATAACAATCAGCTTATCCTTTAAAATGTATTAATTTTATTGTTTGATATTATAGTATAATTACATCATGTTTCTCTTCCTTTAAAACACTCCTATATACTCTATTTTCTTTAAGAATCCATGACTTTTAAAAATTATTTTTTGTTGTGTGTGTTCCTTTTACTCTAGAATAAAATGATATCTCATCTTCCTGGAGTATTTACTATATATGAATTATGAATATCCTTCAAATGTTAGTTCAGAAAACAGACATATACAACCTGTGATTTTAAGTCATGCATAAACAAGAGAAACATGAAGTCATTACTAAATCTTCCTGTTCCTTCCTTCCTATCACCCATATTCCTTTCCTTTTTTACTTGTTGGAGAAAGGATTCCAGTATATACCTATGTTGATTTTGAATTCATGATTTTTATTCCTGAACATCCAGAGGGTTGGGATAATAAGCCTTCACCCAAACATTGGATTGTTTGTTGTTAAAATGTCATTTTTCTTAGTCCTCCCACCCATTACATTTTATTTTT
>NW_004949134.1:2386306-2389810 GCF_000317375.1 Microtus ochrogaster | reverse complement strand
CATACTGAATCTAGACACACATAAAAATCATTAACCACCATGACCAAGTTGGCTTTATCCCTGAGATAAAGGGATGGTTCAATGTATACAAGGCAATAAATGTAATCAACCATATAAATGGACTCAAATTTAAAAATCACATGGTAATCTCAATTTATGCAAAAAGCCTTTGACAAAAGTTCAATATGACTTTCTAATAGAAGTTCAAGGAGGAGTAGTGCTATAGGGAGTACTCTTCAATGTGACAAAAAAATATATGGTAAACCCATAGAATTTCCACTTGAAACAATCCTAACAAAGTCAGGAATGAGACAGTGCTGTTTATTATATTCATTCCTTTTCAATACTGTACTCAAAGCACTAGCTGTAACTTTAAGGCCAGAGGAAGTAAAAAGGTATACATATTAAAAAATAGGTCAAGGTATTACTATTGCAGATGGTACAAGAGTATACCTAAGAGATCCCAAAAATTTTGCCTGAAAATTCTTAGAAATGAACAAATTCAGCAATAGGAAAGGATATAGAATCAACTTGTACAAATCAAATTTTCTCTTAAACCAACAACAAACATACCAAGAAAGAGATCATGGACCTTCACAGTAGCGTCCAAGAAAATACATAGGAATAAACCTTACTAAGAAAGTGAAGTACCTCAATAATAAAAACTTTTGACTTCTAAAGAAAGAGATAGAGAAGGACATTAGTAAATGGAAAGACATCCTATGTGTATGGATTTATAAAATTACTTTTGTAAAGGCAGTCAGTGGTCATCACAGCATATCTTTAATCCCAGTACTCAGGAGGGACAGATTGTTGGATCTTTGTGAGTTCAAGGCTAACCTGGTTTACAGTGAGTTCCAGGAAGGCTCCAAAGCTACAAAGAGAAATCGTGTCTCTCTCACACACACACACACACAAAACAGAAAACAAAAAACCCAAACAACAAACAAATAGGAAAACAATTAGTGTTATGAAAATGATAATTTACAGATTCGGTGCATTCTCAGTCATTTTCCTCACCTAATTCTTCACAGAAATAGAAAAGAGTACTATGGCAATGAAATCACAAAAGATCCCATTTAAATAAAGCAAAACAATACTGAGCAAAAAGAACAATGCTGGAGGCATTCCCTTTCCAGATCTCAAGATTATGACAGAGGTATAGAAATAAAAGCAATTTGGTACTCATGGAGAATGTATATGTAGACACATGGCCAAGTCAAAATAAAAGACCTAAGCATGAGTACAAATGAATTTAGCTATTTAATGTTCAACAAAGTTGTAGAAACATATTCTAGAGAAAAGAAAGTATCTTCAATAAATTTCTCTAGAAAAAATGGATATTCACATGCAGAATAATGAAATTAGATATGTATCTGTTACACTGCACAAAAACTAACTCCAAATGTATCATGTATCTAAATGTGATCTTTGAAACTCAAGGATCTATGATTTGAGGCAATCTGGAATAAAAGATTATTTAAATGATCGTGATATTTTAAGAAACTAGAGCAAAGGCAAATAAGGAAACCACCAGTTTGTTTAGTTTAAAAGGTTATTTTCATCATAAAAGATGTCAGTTGCTGAAAAATAAAGTCCACAGGCTATAAAGTGTTAATTTGATAAACATCAAGGGAAAAATAATGGTGGCTAATTTACTTGGTCCTGAAAATCATAGAATATCTTTAGCAGAAGAATGTCTACATTATACTGCCTCAGTGAGTTCCCAGGAATCTTAGCAAAAAAAAAAAGAAGTGGAAAAAATCGAGTACTCAGGGTGATTTTTACCAAGCCACACTGTGTCAGTTACTTATTCTATTGCAAGTTGCACAAAACACAAAATGTTATATATGAGAAACATAGTACTTTGAATTATATAAGTAGGTAAGCTGGCCATCACCTAGTCTTGCTTGGACTGGGCTGCACCAGTCTCTGCTCAATTAATCTCTTCCCTATGCTGAATTTACAAATTGACTCAAAAAGATTTTTTTATGGCAATGATAGAAGCATCATACATCACTGAGACTACTCAGTATTTAAGCCAAAGCAGGTCACATTAGTCAAACCTCAAAAATCAAAAGATAATGCAAAACACCCCACCCCCACTAAATGGGTGTGGGAAAAGATAAAAGTAAGGGAAAAAAATCCCAAATAGAAATAAAATCTCCAGCATTCTCCTTTCCATTTCACTTCCCTTCTATTGTCCATGTACTTAAGCTCTGAAATAAAAATCAATTAGTAAGAAACTGAATACAAATAACAAAGAATTGCACTGTTCTCTTGAGAAATGTTTATATCTGATAACAAACATAGGACAAGAGTCATCACTGATGTAATCAGTTCATCTCCTTGAATTGATATTAATGGAGAAGGCTACAAACATGACGAGACCGTAGACAAATACAGAACAGCACTGAACGCCAGGATGCTTTTTGAAACTTCTCTACAACTTATTTTTCTTTATCAATGCTTCTCTTTAAAAAACCAACTTATTTGCAATCACAGTGGAAAATCAAATGCTACATTTGCTGTAAGCCAATCCACCAACTTATTAAGCTTTACTGGCCTAATAAATTGTTGATACTTTCCTAAGAGGACATGATAGTGCCATAATTATAAAATAATCCAAAACTTAGTCTACTGAAAACTGCAACATTATCATTTTCATTTATGCTCTTTATTAAGAATGAAAATTCAAAATTTCAAAGGCCTTTGGGCTTCTAACCAGCACACAATGCCTGCAAACATCTGAAAACTGTCATAAACACTGTTTTAGATTAAATCGAATCACACAAATAATGCCTTATTTTATGTTTCATTGCCTGCATAACTCCTATGAAATTCCCCCAATTACCATCAGACACATCAACATGCTCAGTATAAAACTGTTTCTCAAAAACCTTGCAGGGTTTGGAATCTTCTGCTATTTTCCTTTTTCCTTACATGCACAATTTTCCCCTGTTGCTACCTGACCAAAAAACCCCAAAATTTCATATCAGTTCACTGACTAGCATATAACATTTTATTTTAAAGACAATGATATGATGCAGTCTTTATTTTATAGATTAAATCCTCCAGAACAGTGAAAGTGAATATAGATCCAGAGTTTATATGCCTGGGAAAACTAGTGAATTTCACTAACTCTTTAGTAGTAGAAAGACACAGTAGCAATGATTACTGTACATGTAGTTGAATACCCAATGCAATATTGTTAATGACCATAAATAAATCATATGAAAGATGGCTGGTGAAGTGGCTCAGCAAAACTGACAACCAGTGTTTGACCCCTGAGTCATACATGGTAAAGGGTGAATGGACTCCTGCAATTAAATTTTGTCCTCTGACATCCACATGCTTCCTGTGGAATGCCAACACCTACACATACACACACAGACACACAGACACACAGACACACACACACACACACACACACACACACACAAGTTAACCACTATAACTTTGTATGTATTCACTCTATGTTTTTATTTTATCAAGTCATGAAAC
>NW_004949134.1:2381930-2386206 GCF_000317375.1 Microtus ochrogaster | reverse complement strand
TATATATTTAGAATTTCCTCAGTAAATTTTGTTTCTCCAAGAAAGCCAGCCTTTAAAATACACAACTGAGCAATAATCAAAAAGCCATTGAAGAAGGGGGCAAGAAAATTGTGAGAGCCAGTGCGTCAGGGAGTTTTCTGTGGGATTGTGTCTCATAGGAATGTCAGAAAGTCTCAGAAACACAATATCATAAACATGTGCAAAATAAAAACAACTCTAATAAACATGGCAAAGTGGACCACAGAAAACCCATGGAGTGGAAATGAATTACAAGTAACTGATGAGTGCTGAGAGCGGGGGAAATAGTTTTCTCTAGGGAAGAGCATATAACTAGTTTTAAATACCACATGGTCACCGACAAAAATATAGATACAAGCAAGCTTATACAGACTGAGCAGGTTGTATTTATGTATTTAAGAATATAAGTATGTATATATACATATATTAATGCATAACAATCTAAAAAGGAGGCTAAATATTTGAAAGAGAGCAAGGAAGCATATATGGGAGGGTTTGGACTGAGGGACAAGACTAGAGAAATGATGTAATTATATTATAATCTCAAAAAACCCAGTAGAAGTAATTTTAAAAAGATCTGTTCTTGTTTTGCTAATTATCTCATCTATTTTTAACCAAAGACAACCAATTAGATTTTCAAAATGTATCTTTTCATTCTCCTGTTATATGTGATTGTTAAAAGTGAACAAGGACTATTATCACTTTTCTTGATAACTTAAGTTATTCGAGTTACAACTGCAATTAAGATGACATGTTTTTACGAATTCATGCTTCAGTAATGTATTATGAAAAAAATACTTATTTGGGAATTTAATGTTCTTACTTGCCCTCTCTTTCTGCAATGGTACACCTCACACCTTGGAGACAGTCATGACAAGTTTGTGGGTACACCAATGTCTACTTGGCACTACTCTTTTTTTAAAAAAAACAAAGAAATATTAACTCCAAAGAAGGCTTTGTGCCCAAGTATCAGTGTTTCTAATGATAACGATGATAGATTTTTCAAACAGTAATTCCCATTCTTGTAATGGATCTGACTGTCCTAGCTCATCAGTCTATCATCAGACTCTAATTCCTCATAAGCTATGTCTTAATTCCTGTATATTTTAAGGCTCCCAACTATACTTCTATTCTTTCATGTTGATTCCTGTTGCCCTACTCCCATTCTTTTTCCGTTCATGACCCTGACTGCTTACAGATGTTTATCATACTACCAAATGACACTTAAAATCGTGGATTACTATTGTATAATATACCTTCCTTCACTGGGAGAAACCTTTCTCTGTTGCCCTGTTTCCAGATAATACTAAAATAACTTTCCTACAATCCTCCAAAATTTTAATTGACATTTACTTTCCCCTTTAAATATAATGAAAATATATATCAAATTAGCCATTAATTTCTTATCTTTTCTGTTACACTGAATTGTATACCTTATCTATTGATTAAATTACAAAGTGTTAATGAAAATAAATAAAGTGACTATCAAGAAAAAAAGCAATAAAAGATAAGCAAATGGGAGGGAGGGAGGGAGAGAGAGAGAGAGAGAGAGAGAGAGAGAGAGAGAGAGAGAGAGAGAGAGGGAGAGAAGTGGTTTCTGCTAGACTTCAATTGGAATTTTCTGTGTTTTTTTGTTCTGAATATAAGCTCAGTATCATTGATAGCAAATGCACCCAAGTATTGAACTGCACCATGTTTTCGAATGTTTCCCAAATCTTCAGGAACTATTCACTTAATGGCCATTTTTATTTTTGTACATTTATAACAAGGAATAGTAGGATGCATAAAAATAAAATGTATGTACTTTCTAGAGTGTAAGAAAGACTCATAAATGAACTTCACAGACATAGCTAATTTATCCTGTTGCATTTGCTATTCTGATCTAAGTATATAGTTTCTCCTTTATAACTACAGAATGCGGCTTATTTAATGAACATGCTTTTATTATGTAATTCCTACAAACTCAATCTGTCATAGGTGGAAATAACTTGAACTTGAATTTCTGATCTAATTAATAAGGAATCTTATCATAAATGTGGTTAACTTAATTGATCTAGGGTTGACTGATATTTTTACAGTTATATTTAAATCAGATTTCCTTGCTTAAGTGAAATTACAGTGCTTGATTTTTCTGTAAAGTGAGTTGTACATTCTATAGTATATTCTAACTGTTTAAACCCTGGACAAATACAGAGTTATGTACTTGGTCAAGTTCTGAGGGACTGAATCATTTCTTTTTTCCTTCATTGTTTTATTCTGAGAAAGAAGTTCTGTGCTGTGTGCTGCCCTCAAACGTTTGGCATCCAGATGCAACCTCCTGAGTCCGGGATAAGAAATGTGAATCACCATTAAAGCTTTTGTTTTATTCTTATTTCAAGTATTTTTACATTATATTTTTCATTACCCTTTACAATCCAGTACAAAGTTTATTCATCTAATATTTATTAAACATCTTTTCTGTACTCGTTTAAGTTCTAAACAGAAACAGATGATACACGTGAGTTTGTTAGGTATGCCAATGAATATAGTGTGAATTACTGATTTCTGTGTTTTGAAAAATTGGTAATAGTCTTTTGCCATTTTACCTTCTAAAATAATTAAATTCCTTTTTATCAGACTCAAGCCACCTATCACACAACTGAGAGATGACTGTCCATTCTAGATACCTGAGTACAATGGCTTTAAAGATACAAATTAATTTGAAATAACTTTTGTATTGATAGATTCAAATGTAGATTAACAGTATTATCTAAATGATATTTGTAAAATAACTCGGAAACAATGCTTTGGTAGTATTAACAACTATTTTTACAGTTAAAAATATCGAAAGAAAAATAACTAAATATTGTATTTTGTATTTTTACATAGAAACTTAGCTCTATATCAATGTTTGTTATCTGACTGTAATCATAATTGATTTATAAATAAATGAGTATATGTACATATTTTGTATACTTAATTACATTTAAAAGTACTGAGTAGCTGTGTTCCTTGTTCAAGTTGACAGAAGAGAGGTCCATAATGAGAACATGTGGAGTCCAGGAAACTCAGGCAATATATTTGGAACTGTCAGATACAAAGGTAACAGGAGGATAGATACTTTTGTAGACAGTTGCAAAGGAAACAAATGAGCCCAGAATTGGACAGGAGCAGGGATAGGGTGAGCTTTGCAGACTTGGTGAGACCTAAGGTAATTGCTGAGAATGTGTAAGAATCAGTCAGAGTAGAAAAAAAAAAGAAAGGATGTTAGAGGCAGAAAGAAAGTTATGAATTTTGATAAGGAGATCTGCAAGAGGAAGGAATAATCTTAAAATGAGAATTAATTGGGTAATGCTTGAATGTCTATTTAGAGATAGGGCATGGCTATTGATGAGGAAGGAGAGAGGAGGAAGATGATGAAATGAAACTCTGTGTATCATCTTGCTGAGAAGTTTGATTTTTCAGATTGAAGCTCAATTTTGGAAAGGAAAAACTGTCAAAACTGAAGAAGACAGAAAAGCAAGGCTTGTTGAAGAGAATAACACATGGCTCTAAAGGAGTCAATACTAAACTCCAGACTGACTAGAAATTGCCAAAAAATATATATGCTCTTCTATATTTCCATTAGTATAAGTTGATTCAAAGACCAAGCACAAAGAATATCAAAATGATAAAATAATTAAGGATACCTTAAATTAAATCAAACTGAAACAAATGACTATAACGTAAAATACTCACTACTTATACAAAATCATGAGGCACAAATGAGGAATGGAATTTATTACTTGAAACTAAATTCTTCACTAATGAACATTACACCATGGAATAATATATTAATTTAAAAATCATGAGCCATTATGGCATGCTTTTTTGTAGATTAAAAACTTATGCATAGAAAATATAACCAACATTAAAAAACAGTTAAGTCATATTTATAGAATAATCCAGTTTTTGTAAACACACAAGGGATTGTTTACTTATGTAATTTATAAGTCTTCGTTACTCTAAGCAGTTATTTATATGTGTGAATGCATATGTTGTATATTTGAGTGTGGTACATGCATGCATAAATGTACAAGCTCCTCAGACACATCAATTGTCTTCTGTCACTCTTCCTTTTTCCTTCAAACTAGTTCTTTCAATTCCTCCCTGGAAACTTGCCAAGTCAGCTAGTCGGGACACCTAGCCAGCAAGCTCCTATGACCTTCCTGTCTCTACACGCAGATCCTGAGGTTATAGATATTCAGAGTTGCTCTGTCATTTTTGTGAGTTCCGGAGA
>NW_004949134.1:2369579-2380989 GCF_000317375.1 Microtus ochrogaster | reverse complement strand
TTCTCTCATATATTACATCTCAACTACACTTTTCTCTCCCTCCTCTTTTACCAGCTCATTCCCTCACCAGTTCTCTCTCCCATCCACTCCTTTTCAGTGTCTCTTCAGGAAATGGCAGGCCTCCCAAGGATACCAATCAATCATGGCACAACCAGTTACAATAAGACTAGGCACATACCCTCATATAAAGGCAAACAAATAAGATGAAAAGGGGTCCTAAAATCAGGCCAAAAAGTCAGAGACCACCCCTGCTCCCACTGTTAGGAGTCCCACAAGAACACCAAGCTGCACAACCATAACATACATGCAGAGGACCTAGGTCAGACCCATGCAGGCACACTGCTCGTCTCTTCAATCTCTGTGAGCCCTGATGAGTCCTGCTTAGTTGATTTTGTGGTCCATATTCTTGTGATGTCATTGATGCCTCTGGCTCCTACAATCTTCTTTCTCCACTTCCACTGGATTCCCGGAGCTCTGCATAATGTTTGGTTGTCGATCACAGCATCTGTTTTCATCAGCTGTTTCATGGAGCCTTTTCTGGTGAAGATTATTCTAGGCTCCGGTCTACACATAGAGCAGAATATCATTAGGAATCATTTTATTACCTTTTTCTCTCCAATTGTGTTTGGTACTATTCTAGGTCTCTGAGCTATCCAGCTTCTGGTTCATGCCCTTCCCGGCAATGTCAGGGGTGGCACTCCTCTAGTGGCAAGAATCTCAATTTGGACCTATCATTGGTTGGCCACTTCCACAATTTCTGCTCTACCTTTACTCCTTACACTTCATGTAGGCAGGACAAATTGTAGTTTGACAGCTTTGTGGCTGGACTGGTGATCCAGTCCCTTCACTGGAAGCCTTGCTTGATTACAGGAGAATGCTGGTTCAGACTCCATATTTCCCATTACTTGGATAGATACCTAGAAGGTATTGTCCATTGCACTAGGTTTCTACCTTGTCCCTCAAATGCCCCCTATTCCAGTTGTCTCTGCCAGTACTCTCATTGTTGATCCCCCCACCTGATCTGTCCTGTTGCTACCCCTACCCACCTCAATGTACCCACAAAAACATTCTATTTTTCCCTTCCCAGGGAGATGTGTTCCTCCCTTGACCCATGACAATAGTACTTCTTAAGACAGAAAAGTCATTAAAGAACTATTCATAGGATTTTATCATGTCCCATACAAAGGAAATTGAGTGATCCATTTTGAAGAAATAAGCGAATAAAATCCTCAAGATTTGGAACTTTTAAAGATTTGGAACTTTTAAATTTCCAAATGAATTAATAACATATAATATGAAAACACTAGATTTAATATATGAAACACTGACAAATACAATTTTAAACACAAAGAAAAATATCATGGAGAATTTTTAAAACCACAACAGATTTAATAATTTCATTGACATGGAATTATATTTATAGAAAATATAATTATTCCTGAAATTGACAAACACAAAACCTGACCTAATATGTATGGGAGAGATTATAAGATGTGTCATAGACATTGAAAATGTTCTAGTCAAGATTATGTGTTAGTTTTATGTTACACTATGATCTATGCTAAACAAACTGTTGAGTCTTAAGTAGCACCAGGCACTGTGGTTTTGGATGGTGAACAGTTGGGAAAATAATAATTAGCAAAGATATTAGACAAGCATGAGCACAGGCGCACACATGTAAATATACTCAGATGTGCAAATATTTCCCATAGTTATCAGGTCTCAACAATAGTGAAAGGATAACACCTAATTTCAAAAAACAATTTAAGTTATTCCTTAAGTAGCATCTGCTGAAAAAATATAGGGCTCTCTTAGAAAAGAAATAATAGCTTCAGTTAAGAATTGTGTGATAGTTGGCAGTGGTGGCACATGCTTTTAATCCCAGTCCTTGGGAAGCAGAGGAAGGTGGATCTCTGTGATCGCTAGGCCAAACTGGTCTATAAAGCAAGTTACAAGATAACCATGTCTATATAGAGAAACCCTGTTGCTGTAGGAAAATACTACAGCCAGTAGCCTTCAAGTTACCAGCCCATTGGGGCATGGTCTCTTATACTATTTGTGTGGATGTAAAGCATGTGTCCTGTCTTTTCTCTTGCTGTGGGATTTGGTTTCTGTTCTCTGTTCCAGCAGAGGATTCTGATTTGTGAGTCTACCCCTAAATAAATAACCTTCTATTATTCTCAATTCTGAGCTAGTGTGAGATTTCTTTTAAGTGTTTTCTTCACCTTGTGTCTAAAATGCAAAGCAAAAAAAAAAAAAACAAAGAAAAGGGAATTTTGTAAGTATAAGGGCAGTTATGTATGGATGAAAAGGGTGTCTTAAATTAAAGAAAATAAATAAATTTTTAATAAAAGTGCAAAACCAGAAGCAAAAGTGCCAAATGCAATCAATCCTGGTAACTTACTTCATCTCAATAGACAACAAATTGGTTGAGATATACAGTCCCTTTTATAGTTTCATTCAGTTATTACAAGGATTGATTAATCCCTATTACCAGGAAGAGGGTCTATGACCTCATCATGTGCTTTGATGTGTCCAAAGTCAAAACAGCTAGGTTTTCCTAGATATACTGGGCCCCTCATAACACAATATTCTTCTCCAACATTGATGGGTTTGATTTCAAAATACTAACACTACCATGACAATGGAAGATACAAAATAATCATACACTAGTTCAGAATTCCATATAATAAAGGGTTATTTATTTGGGGGGATACTCACAGATCACTGTCCTAGATCACAGTCCTCTGCATGAATGGGGAACAAGAACAGAGTCTAACAGCTGAAAAGAGAGACAGAAGCAATAGAGCAAGTGCATGCTTTATCACCGTTACATTTATAGTGTAAAAGATCATACCCAAGTGGGCTTGTATCTTAAAGCCTATTGGCTGAAGGAGAGGAAGGAGCTCCCACAGCACTGATAATGAGAAAATATTAAAAAGAAATTGTCCCTTCAATTGATACTAGATTGACACATTATGTTATGTCTTTTCTTGCTACCTTTGTCACTTATATTTCTTCAGTGTAATTCTTTGATTTACTCTTTGAAGTAATCTTTCTTTTGCTTCTGGAAACGTGGCATTAAAATGCAATATTATAAAACAAAGAATAACATACTTTTACTAATGGAAAGAGCATAGAAACAAGAGGATGGAAAGACATATGTTTTAGCTCCAGTCCTCTAAGACACAGGTGCCAAGATAGGTTAGATGTGCAAGATATTAGATTTAGAATGTCTTGTGCAAGCAACATGGGTAAGAGATCACAGTAAAATGAAATAGTAGTCACACTGTGACACACGTATAACACCAGCTGGGGGGAAAGAAGAAGACAAATTTGGGCAGGGAATGTATTAGAATATTGCACAGTACCAAGAAAATCTTAACGAATCTGATAGAAAATTCATGAACAAAAATGTGCAGTCGAATTAGCTGTTTTTCAGAACAGGTTTGTCTTAGTATCCCCACTTATTCAAGCATCATCAGAGAGCAGCTGTTGCTAATTGTTGCCTTCTTGATAAAGTCATGCTGGATTGTAGAGAGCAGAGGCTAGGGAAATTCTGCTAATTAGGCTTCCTGAAATCAAGGGTCTGAAAACTCATTCTAGTGGTTGCTACAATATAGTTTTCAAATAAAAGAAAAGCAGGAAAATGTTTACATAATATACTGATATGCTTGGAAATACTGAGGAGATCAAAAACAAAATACTTATAGGAGAGTTTAAAATTTATCTACAAGGCTGGTGATATTCTGGAATTAGGACAAAACTGGTTTTCAGGTAAGAATTCTCTCTGTATTATTAGGTGTGGTATAGCAAAGACTATTTATTCATGATTGCATGTAACTGGAATACTAATAAAAAACAGACCATGACACATAAGCCTCTAAATCCTTATGACTATCTGTCCAGCTTTCATATACTTTGTCAAGTGTGTAACAGTAAAAAGACATTTTAATAGAGTAAGTTGTAGCACAATGAAAAATATAGAATATAAAAGCAACATTGTGTCTAAAATCAGGAATCAAATTAATGTGTTCATATGCACTGAAGTAATTTAATATTTCTGCCGTTCTTAAGAAATTGTGATAAAATGGTAAGTTTTGTGCAATAAGGAAAATTTGAAGCAGATAAATTTGTTTCTGATTTGTAGGCAAGACTACACATATATCCACACATACAAAAAGAGCAAATGCAAGGAAAAAAACACCACTATGTATGCATCCTTTTTAAGGATTAAATGATGAATAAGTTGATATTTTCTATATGTTTTCTAGGTTCTTTTAAAATATTACCACTATAAATAATCTATGTGCAAAACAATTTGTACAATTATTATAAAATATCCAAATATTATTTTTAAACACAGTAATGAATAATATCATTTACCAAGT
Source organism: Microtus ochrogaster (assembly GCF_000317375.1). NCBI lineage: Eukaryota > Metazoa > Chordata > Mammalia > Rodentia > Cricetidae > Microtus > Microtus ochrogaster. The sequence continues at coordinate 2,376,598 of NW_004949134.1, read as the reverse complement.
ATTCACATTCCCCTTCAAAATATGATAGAAATATATTTCTTTGTGGTCTCAAGGTTAAGTGAAGCCACAGGAGTAGATCAAAGCATTGAGTTAAAAGCAGAACAGTGATCTGTCACTTGCAAAATGGGGTTTTGATGGCCCAGGTGAGCTGGAGGTTCTGGAGTGAAGAGCCTTGCCCAGAAACTCAGTTTTAAAATTGCTGTAATTTAGCCTCCAACACTTAAAATAAAAGTCAGCAATTTTAAATGGCCAATACATTTGATGCATCCTTCTCTTCATCTGATTTCTAAAGGTCTGTTTTAGCTCATGAACCTCTTAAAAGCATTTATTTTTCAAAACCTTGTAATCAAACTCTTTGTGAAAATTAGATAATAACAACCACAAAATCGGTCCAGTTGTCTAAGCAAAATCCACTCCCAACATCTCTTTAATATTTTCATGTGGTTTTCATGTGATGAGATGCTCATCTCATGAGTGTTTTCATCTTTGTGCAAGTACAGTGTTACTCTAAAATTGAAAACACTTGAAAATTATTTCACTAGGACTCCATATTTCTTTCAGCAAGGACAATATCCCTTTTATTTGAAACTTTATATTTTGTGTAGAAATAATTTGTTATGTTCCTGGCTTTGATGTCTGGGAGGGATGAACAAAATATAATAATGACAACACAGAACAACATTCAAGCTCTGTTCAATTAGAAAAGATAGCTGTGGAAGTGATTGGTGTAATCAGTCTTTCCTGTAACCAACGTTTCTTGATCAGTTATATTTGTGGATCCTTATTCTCACAATTGCAGCAGATAGACATTGTGCTTATTTTTACCTAGAGAATCAAGATACCCTAAAAAATGTTGCCTTGCTCCCATGTATCAGTTATCCTGTTCCACCAAACACACATTTTAGGTCAGGAACATTTGGGGCAATTCTGTCAGTCTTTAAATGAATGGCTGGCTGAATCAGGGTTCATATTGAATATCTACAGGAATGAATACCTGGAGATGTAGTAAGAAAACTTGACATCCTTTCAATCTCTGGCATAGAAAAGCTATCTTAATTTAAAAGCTGTGAGGAACTATAATTTACCCAAGCTTTCAAATGTCAAATGACAAACCCACACCCCCGATGGTACTGAATGCAAACAACCAAACATGACTATCACTGAAAGGACAAAAGGTTTACCCTACAAAATTCTTCTAAGGCTAAATGCCTGCAGGTGTCTGGCTAGCCAAACCATCCTATTAAGTACGTTGCTTAAGAGAGAGGACTCTAGCTTCAACACAGGAGAAGATACTCTTTCTGATCATATTAAAAAAATATATAGAATAACTGGCAGCAAAAAGTTTTGGTGTGTTCTACACTGTGAAGGAAGACTTTTAAAAAGAGTCATGGTCAGCTTGATTTCATCTGTTACTAATACTTTATGAAAAACAAAAAGTTAACTCTGAGTGTTTTAGGATAGGAATAAGAGATCAGCTGTACACTTTATCTTTTCGATTGACAGAGGACAGTCTCTATTATAAGTGTAATACCAAAAAAAGAAGGAAGCAGTTTTTCAGCAAAAGCTAGTTATCCAAAATGGCTGGTTCAACTCCAATAACAGTGAGTTATTTTGTGTCATGTGACAATATGAATTGGGTGGATCATCCTTAGATTTACTTTAGATATAATCAGTGAAGTTAATCAACTTCTGTTGCATATTATCCAGTCTTAAGAGAATAGAAGATGTTGAAAAAATAAGTACCGATTCAATAGATCTTCAAATACAACAGCCCTAAGATTCCACAACTAAATGTGATAGATCTTAGAACACACAGTGAACGGAATTCTAGCTGGGAGTCATTTATCCCAGCAACTGACTCTATCAGATATGACTATACACAAGATGACTGTTTCTTTCTTTGTTGAAGACATTTGGAATTATTGACTAGCTAAAGCACAGCTAGATCCTTAGAGAGTTAGGGGTAGGTGTGTCAATTGTGCTGGAAAAACACTCTGATCTTGAACTTTAAAATAAATGTATCTAAAGTAGTCAAAGAAGTATTTAATGAGTTATAAAATGATAAAAGTGGCTAAAAGAAACTACAAACGATATAACTTTCATTTTGCAACACCTGCCACAGTGGTGGATGAGAGAAGAACCTGCAGCTACTTGACAAGGTTGTGATAAGTTTGCTACTGGTAGGAGATGCCAGGTTTGCATTTGTTTAGCTAGTGAGGAAGATGCAATAAATACTGTTAAGGTGCATTTCTCATCTCTGTATTTGGGGTTGAAGCTTATTCCTTGCTGTTAATAATGGAAGAGTAAATCAATCATCTAAAATGCTTGCCATGATCTTAGAGTTATTATATTTTGAATGCTATGACAAACTTTTGGTACAAAGCAATTTTAATTAACTGAGACAAAGTTTACATAATTATGACAAATAATATGGCGTCTATTTTCACTAAACTATATAAATATTTTGAGTTTAAAAGATGTTACTACAGTGTTATTATCAAGTATTTCATCAAACTTTTAAGTCTCTGCTTCCTTAGACTGATTTTTAACCTTACTGCCATAAAGATAAACTACTATATAAAGCTTTCTGAAAAAATTAAGAGGTACTGGAAGAATAGTGAGCTTAAAAAAAGCCATTATTGTGCTAAAAAGGGATGTATTTGATTCCCAGAAACTACATTATTGGTAATTATCTATTATACAATTCTACTCTGTGAACATTCATTACAGTTTTGTAGCTTAACTAAATAGTATAAATAAAATTATAATGTAGTGTACCAATAGCTTACCAAGCATGTTGTTTGAACTTTTGCTGAATATAGAATTATAGATGTGTTCAGGAGTGTGTTAAATTTCACATTGTAAAAGCAAAACTAAAAGTCAGTAAATTTGATGCTTTTAAACTAGATAAACTGGATACTATTGTACTTATGATCTTGTTGAAAGTGAAAACCTCATTATAATCATGAGACAATATCATATAAACCGCAGATTCCGACTTTTTGCCACATGCCTGATTAACCCTTTTGAAAAAAGGTAAAAGTTATCATACATGAAGGAATAACAAATAAGTATTATAGATAAGATATAAAAATATATATAAATTGTAATTTTTTCATAGAAAAGAGCAGAAAAAATTAAACTTAAATTAGTCATACAATATTGTTAGCATTGTTTCCCCAGTTATGATAGCTGCACTATTCTTTCTTTAAATGCTAGCAAATGATTATAAAATTTGTATGCTATTTAAAAAATTTTATGTCAATAAATTATTACTATCTATGTGCATGTGTGCAAATGTAAACATTAGAACAGTATTAGAATAAAATCAGTTTACTCTATTCTATTCTGTATACACCTATATACATGCATATATGCATAAATACATGCATACATGCAAAAATACATATATATATATACATGTATTGCAGTCTCTGATATATAAATCAATATCTTTGTTTCTACTTGTCTTTTTTTTTTTTTTACTAAATAAACAGGATGAGAACATTACAAAGCCCCAAGAAGAACTAAGTTTAAATCTCATTTTGAGTCTCGATAATGTTGTGGAGATAAAAGAAAGATCAATTACAGGGAACAGAAAGGATTTTTAAATTTCATTGGCCAGGGAGTAATTGTAGGGAAATAATACAGATATTAAGATACACTGCCTACATCCAGTGTCTGGGTAGCATCACTTCAGAACTGATGCCATGACTACATTACTCCCATTCTTTCATTTTCCTAATCTTGTTTCTCCATTGTATGTGGTGGTAATAGAATGATGAGACAACTTATACTATTTGCTTTGGCCACTGGTTCTGTCAAAACAGAATCTGATTATATTGTAAAAACACATTTTTTTTTGTCTTGGAACTTGATGCTTTTAGTGAAAAGGACGTGTATTTCCTTTTTAGGAAGGAGATATAAAGATACTTCATCCAAGGAAGGAAGGTGAGCCAAGTATTCAGTGATATTGTGTGTTAGGTTTTTTATTGAAATAAAATGAAATACCATGACCAAAGAGCAAGTTGGGAATGAAAGGGTTTATTAGGCTTACATGTCAGCATTGCTGTTCATCACTGAGGAAAATCAGGATAGGAACTCAAAACTAGGCAGGACCATAGAAACTGGAATAGATGCAGAAACCATGGAGGGAAGCTGCTTATATGCTTGTTTATATGCTTGCTTATATGCTAACCATGGATAGCTTAACCCACCTTCTTTTAGAACCCAGGATTAGCATCCCAGGAATGACACAACCCACCATAGGCTGGATTCTTATCAACTGATGACTAATTGAAAAAAAAAATGCCTTACAGATTGATATCATTGAGGCATCTCCTCAACTGATGCTCCTTCCCCTCTGATGACTCTAGTTGGTGTTAAGTTGAAACACAAAACCAGCCAGTACAACTTGTCAGTTCATCACTCTTGGAACACTTTTCACCCTTGTTAACTTGATACAGAAAAACATCACAATTAAGCTATGACCCTTTCTTTCTTAATCATCTGCAAGATCTCACATTAAGACTATAAATAACTTCAGACCTGACTATAAATAACACCCAGACCTGAATAACCACACAGAACCTATATTAATTATAACATTGTTTGCTCAAGCATATTCCTAGCTAACTCTTATGTCTTAAGTTAACCCATTTCTATAAGTCTGTATTGCCATAAGTCTGTGACTTACTGGTAAGGTTCTGGCATCTTTCTCCTTCATCAGCTACATGGGGTCTCTCTTCTTCAGTGGCTACTTGGTGTCTGCCTGGCTCTACCTTCTCTATTACTGTATTCAGTGTAGTTTTCTGCCTACATATATTTAGTTCTTTCATAGGCCAAATCAGCTTTTTTATTAACCAATGAAACTAAGGCATACTCGTAGCATACAGAGGGGAAATCCCACATCATCTCCCCTATTCTGTCTAAATAAAAAGGAAAGGTTTTAACTTTAACATAGTAAGATTGCATATAATAAAACAGGTATCAAGCAAGAATTACACTTATAATATGTAGCCTATTTGTATCTGGAAAGTTTCATGTCTAATTTATCTTTTATCATAACTAAGGAAAGCTGAAGCTATTTGTCTTCCACTCCATCAAAGACCTCAGAAAGATGGAATATTAACTAAGTAAACAAGAAGTGTATTGTAAACAACTTCCAAAACTCTAGAAGTGACAGAAACATTTTGCTGCCTGGAGAGTCACCCAGAGTTTTTCTGTAATATTAAGGCATCCATCCTCAACCTAAAGGCCCATCATATCTGTAAGACTTTTCTATGAAGCAGGAAATTTGAAAGACTGTTTTTCCTATATTGGCAGTTTGTCAATTACTTTCTTCTGTGTCCTGCAGAATGTCTGGAAGACTCTTTTATAAAGCAGGAACCCTGAAGGCCTGTCTTTCTTTTGTTAGAGAAGTTCAATAGTCACTTTTCTGTGGGTTCTAAATGTTCAGTTTATACAGAATATCATCAAGTAGTCCAGGCAAGAGCAGTTTCTTGTCTAAATAGCTAGCCTTGTCACATTGAAGGCAAATTTCATCACAAGTTTTTTTGATGCCCACCAACCTCTCCAAAGTAATTGGTTCTCCTAGAAGCAGACATATCTCACTGTTGAGAAAAATCTAAGTTCTTTAAACATTTTAAATGCCATATTCAGTAGGTATTTGAAGTATTGAAGATTATTTAACAAAAATATATCTTTATATATCTAGAAAACCTAACTAAGATGACTAAAGATTGGTTATTATAGATGATTATCTGTTAATCTATATTTTTAACTATACATTGTATTTTGAAAGGAACTGCATGAACATAATACCTTAAAATATATATATATTTATATATATAATATTATATATAATAAAATTGACCTTATATTTGTACTAATAGACTAAAATCCAACTAATATAAAGTTTTCATTTCTATGCTATATTCCCCTTAATTTTCTTCTTTTTAGTAATTAAATGTGACCATCAACCATTTATAACCAAACATTTTTAAATGAAAACAGACATTTATAAACAATCATTTTGAGAAGTTTGTGCATAATTTTCTCCAAACTGCTTCCTCCTGTTTGTTGGGAGAATTGTTCTTAGAGTTCATGGAGAACATTGTTGGGGGTTTCTTGTTCCATCAAACCATGTTAGCATGTTTACAGGCTTGCATTTTCTTTGGAAACTAAAACAGAATATCTTTTCCAAAGTAACATCCTTATATTCAAATTTTGAAGTCAAAATACCTTTAATATATATACGTTTGTTTAGTTTAACATCCCCCAGAATCAAATGTTTTTCACCAGTTAATTCATTAACAGTCAAAATATGGAAAAAAGTTCAATAATATACATAATCCATACTCTTTCTGTATATTCCATCTTTGTGTTGTAGGTGGAAACTGATGATTTATTTCCAAGCTGCCCAGATGTGAATAATCACACAAAAACTTAATTATTAATTATGGCATTGTTTAGACAATGATTCATGTTTCTTATTAACTAACTCTTACATCTTAAATTAACCCATTTTTATTAATCAGTGAATCACCACGAGGCTGTGACCTACCTATAAGGTTCTGACTGACAATTCATGTATTTTTCCTTCAGCAGCTACATGATGTCTCTTTGACTCTACCTACTTTTTCTCTATATCTCTATTTGGATTTCCTGCCTCACTTTACTAAACCATTGGCTGAAACACTTTCTTTAGTAACTAATGTAATAAAACATACTAATAGCTTACAGGGGAGAATACCACATCTTCATGTGGCTTATTTTCTCTATTTCTTTTTAATATTTGTTATATTATCTTTGCCACTTTATTAAATGATTTTACTCTTTTTTCTCTCTCCTAAGCCCATGTATATTTATCTAACACAATGACCCATGCAGAGGTCTTTCTTGTCTGAATATGTCCTTTCTCTGTATCGGTAATTCTATTTTTGACCAGGAGCACCTTTTAAAATGACAATGGCACTGAGTTTTGATCCTACTTCATGTTCTTGCTTTGTGGGAGCCTA
>NW_004949134.1:2361877-2368189 GCF_000317375.1 Microtus ochrogaster | reverse complement strand
AGACAGGGTTTCTCTTTGGTTTTGGAGCCTGTCCTGGAACTAGCTCTTGTAGACCAGGCTGGTCTTGAACTCACAGAGATCCACCTGCCTCTGCCTCAAAAGTGCTGGGATTAAAGGCATGCGCCACCACCACCCGGCTGAACTATAATTCTTAATACATATATAAATTAAAGACTAAGAATTCATATTAGAATATTAAAAAATCTTTAAACAACTTTGAAACAAATGAGGACAACTATCTCAAAATGTAAACAATATATAAGTATCTTGACCAAAGGGAGAAATTTACATTGTAATATGATAAACACATCTTAAAATTGTATCAATATACAAAATTTCTTAAGGAGAAGTGGAAACATACATGCATGCATACAATATGACAAAATAACTTTTCCAAGGCATACAAATATTGTAGATGAAAATAGGAACATACTCAATATAATTTAAGTTTGTATCAATATACAAGAATCTGTACAAATGTAAATAATTGCTCACAAGTATTCACTCTATTAATCACTATTATTATTAGTGTGAGTAAGTTCACACTGATCTATTCTCAAATCTGATTTTTTTTACCTTTTAAAAGATATCCCTGAGCTTACATACTTCCCCCCCCAACTCCCAATACTATAACAATTATAATCAACCCCTAAGTGATGTCCCTAACTCTGAGGATAAACTTTCTTGGGAGAGGGAATGTTGTCTTCTAGAATTACTTCCAGCTGTCATGGGGGCGATGTTTTTTCTATAGGATCCTTGAAAGTAAAATTATGGTTAAGTTCCAAGATTGCTGTCTGGTATTATTGCAAATAGTCTCTGAGTATTTGGTAGGGTTTTTCTGAGGTTTCTATGTTGAGTTCATGCCAGAACATTATAAAAAGTACACCAAAACAGGTCTTATAGTAGCCCTATCAGCATCATGATGTCATGTCAACCAGGTGGAGTTATTGTTGTGGGGCCCCCATCTTCTTCCTGGAAACTTCAAAGGTTACTGCAGGAAAATTCATTGTTCATTGTGGAAAACTCAAATATTATTTGTAAAGTCATATATAGGCAATTAGATACCATAGAAACAAAAATAGGTATAAAGAAAAGTAATTTTTTTTTCTCAATTCTTTTTTCTTTCTGTCCCATATAATGGCTCCTGACATGAGACAGGAATTTTTATTTTAACAACATGGTTGGATTTAGAGAAGGACAGAGCTACTGTCCAACTTCAAAGACAGCTTTGATTTTTAAGTGAGTAGTGATTATTTTTTTATTTAGTATTCAGAGATTCTTACCCTTAGAGTACATGTCTTCACAGTGATAGTTCTCTTTGCTTGGTGTTGCTATCTGGGTAATTATCTTTTCCCTTTAGGCATCTAGATGTCAGCATCTCTTTCTTTGCTGAAGATGAGAATTTTCCTGCAAAGACAAGAGCAGAACCCTGCCCCTACCCTTATGAGGTTTCCTTATGACCTGTATTGTTATTACCTCTGTGAATGAGCAGTCATTTCTTTCTCAAGAGACTTGACTTTTTCAAACTAAATCTTTATTAACTTTGATGATATCCATAACTTTTCTTCTCCTGTTGAAAAGCACAAAACCCCTTCCCCTACATAGCACACTTCCTAGCTTCATTTGTTAAGTCAACACATCCTTGAAATACACTGGGTGATGTAATTCAAAAGACTTTCCTATTATCCAATGTTTCTCTGTTGCTGTTGTCCCTTTCTCATTAAAGAAAATTCAAGGTCAATAAAGAATTATGTAATCTATCTCTAGAAGTATTTTCCAGCACTTCCTGTTTGTTTAACTTATCCTTTATAGTTCAATTTGATCTTTCTATAATTACTTGACCTGTAGGATTGTGTTATATAACTGTAATATGCTTTATATTATAATAAGCAAAAAACTTTAATTTTCTTAGAGACATATGTGGGAACTTTATTTGTTCAGGTATACTCATGATGGCCATAAGTTCTAATAAACATGTGATTACTGACTTAGCCTTTTCTGAGCTCAAAGTAGTTGCCCACTGAAAACCCGAATAAGTGTCAATGGTGTGGTATACTGAAGAGAGATGAAAGGATGCTAAAAAGAAATCCCACACTAGCTCAGAAATGAGAAATAGATATTTATTTAGAGGTAGACTCACAAATCAGAATTCTCTGCTTGAATAGTTGAATCACACAATCCAACAATCTGAACAGCATCAGGTGAAAAAGAGGAAGAAAGTGGTAGATGCAGGTTCTGTGTTCCTTGTATCCCTAATCTTTCAAACACCATTATCATGAAGGGAGTTTGGATTTTGTCAAATGCTTTTACAGCACTGAATAAAATGATAATATGTTTTTTTCTTTCAATTTATTTATATGGTGCATTACATTGACAGGTTTTTGTACGTTGAACTATTTCTGCATCTCTGGGATGAAGCTGACTTGATCATGGTGGATGATTTTTTGACATGTTCTTAGATTTTGGTTGGCCATATTTTATTGAGTATTTTTGTATCTATGCTCATGAGTGAGACTGGTCTGTAATTCTCTTTCTTGATTTAGTCTTTGTGTGGTTTTGGTATCAGAGTAACTGTAGCCTCATTATAAAGTGTTTGGCAATGTGGAATACTTTGAGGAGTGTAGGTATTTTCTCTTCTTTGAAGTTCTGGTAGAATTCTGCACCATCCAGGCATTGGCTTTTATTTTTCTTTTTGTCTTTTTGGTGGCGTTTGATGCCAGCTTCTATTTCCTTGCAGGTTATAGGTCTATTTAAAATGTTCACCTAGTCTTGATTTGATTTTGCTATGTGATACCTATCCAGAAAATTGTCCATTTATTTTATGTTTTCCAATTTTGTAAAGTACAGGTTTTTGCAGTATGACCTACTGATTCTCTGGATTTTTTCAGTGTCTCTTGTTATGTTTCCCCTTTCATTTCTGATTTTGTTAATTTGGATGTTTTCCCTCTGTCTTTTGATTGGTTCAGACAATGCTTTATCTACTTGATGATTTTTCTTTGTTTCATTGATTCTTTGTATTGCTTTCTTTGTTTCTATTTTATTGATTTCAGCCCTCAATTTGATTATTTCTTGTCTTCTACTCCTCCTAGGTGAGTCTGCTTCTTTTTGTTCTAGAGCTTACAAGTGTGCTGGTAAATTTTTAGTGTGAGCTTTTTCCACTTTCTTTATGTAGGCACTTAGTGCCATGAACTTTCCTCTTAGCAATGCTTTTATAGTATCCCATAGGTTTGGGTACATTGTGCCTTCATTTTCATTGAATTCTAGGAAGTCTTTAATTTCTTTTTTTAGTTCTTCCTTGACCCAGGGGTGATTCAGTGGACTTTTTTTAAAATTTCCATATGTTTGTGGGATTTCTGAAATTAGTATTGCTGTTAAATTCTACTTTTAAAAATTTTGATCCAATAAAATACAGTATGTTACTCCAGTTTTTTATCTGTTGAAGTTTGCTTTGTTATTGAGTATGTGGTCAATTTTAGAGAAGGTTCCATGAGGTGCTGAAATGAAGGTATATTCTTCGATGTTTGTGTGGAATGTCTGTAGATATCTGTTAAGTCCATTTAAGTCATGATATGTGTTAGTTCTCTTATTTCTCTATTAGTCTGGTTGACCTGTCCATTGGGAAGATAAAGGCATTGAAATCTCCTACTGTTAGTGTGTGGGGTTTGATGTGTGATTTAAGCTTTAATAATGTTTCTTTTAAGCATGTGAGGACTATCATAGTTGGTGCATAGATGTTCAGGATTGAGACTTCATCTTGATGGATTTTTCCTGTGGTGAGTGCAAGTGTCCTTCTTTATCTCTTTTGATTTATTTTAGTTTCAACTCTATTTTGTTAGATATTATGATAGCTACACCCACTTATTTTGTTGGTCCATTTGATTGGAAAGTCTTTTCCCAACTATTTACTATGAGATAATATCTGACTTTGATGTTGAAGTGTGTTTCTTGTATACAGCAGAAGGATGGCTCCAGCTTTTGTATCCATTCTCTTAGCCTGTGGCTTTTTATTGGTGAATTGTGCCCAGTGATTGTCAATTCCTGATATTTTTCTATGGTAGTGTGTGTGTTTCCCTTCTTAGGGTTTTGTTGGTGTGAGTTTATCTGTTTCTTTTGTTTCTGTGGGTACAGTTAACTTCCTTGGTTTATGGTTATCCTTCCAGTAGTTTCTGTAGGACTGGATTTGTGGATAGGTATTATTTAAATCTGTTTTTTTTTTTTTCATTGAATATCTTGTTTTTACCATCAATGATAAGTGAGCGCTTTGCTGGGTATAGTAGTCTGGGTTTGCTTCTGTGGTCACTTAGTGTCTGCAACACATCTGTCCAGGACCTTCTGGCTTTCATGGTTTCCATTGAGAATTTGGGTGTAATTCTGATAGGTTTGCCTTTATGTGTTACTTGACCTTTTTCCTTTGTAGCTTTTAATAGTCTTTCTTTATTCTGTATGTTTTGTATTTTGATTATTACATGGTGAGGTGATTTTCTTTTTTATCCAGTCTATTTGATGTTCTGTAAGCTTCTTGAACCTTCATAGGGATATCCTTCTTTAGGTTGGGAATGTTTTATTCTATGATTCTGTTGAATATATTTTCTGTGCCTTAGAGTTAGAGTTCTTCTCCTTTTACTATCCCTATTATTCTTAGGTTTGGTCTTTTCATGGTGTCCCAAATTTCCTGGTTGTTTTGTGCTAAGAATTTGTTAGATTTAATGTTTTCTTTGACCAATGAATCTATTTCATCTATAGTATCTACAACCCCTGAATTTCTCTTTTCCATCTCTTGTATTTTTTTGGTTATACTTGCCTTTATAGTTCCCATTCATTTTTCCAGATTTTCCATAACCATATCCAGAATTCCCTTTGTTTGTGTTTTTTTTTATTGCCTCTATTTCACACTTCAATTCTTGAACTGTTTGCATCACCTGTTTGATTTGGGGGGGGATTTCTTTGAGAGATTTATTTTTCTTCCAATTTTTGGTTTGTCTTTTCCTTCATTTTTTTTGTGGGAGTTTTTTTTAATTTCCTCTTTAAAGGTCTCCATCATCTTCATAAAGTTATGTTTAATTTATTTTCTTCTGCTTCTTCTGGGTTAGGATGATCAAGTCTTGTATTACCACTGGGTTCTGGTATTACTGTTTTGCTTTTAAGCTGTTGAATGAATTCTTACATTGGCTCCTATCCATCTTTTCCTACAATCGATGCAAGCAGTGTCTTACCATCTAAGTCCAATCTTTGAGGTAGCTGCCTCTGTCTTGGTCTGCTATGCACTGTCTGTGTCCCAGGGGATTTGGAGCAGCCTGCCTGCAGGAAACTTACCTGCTGGCTGGCTATAGAACCTGAGGAAGGTTGGGAGGGGCTTGAGGTTTTGCCTCTGTATGGAGGTCCTAGAGAGTGGGGTGTCCTGCTGGGTGTTTGTTCACTCATCTATCAATTTTCTTTGTGTAATAGCAGGCTGTATTTCAGAGTTCCGCTGAGGTTGCTGGGGGGATAGGCAAGTTTTGGGGCAGGGTATTATTAAATGTAAAATAGTGTGAATTAAATCTACAGTCTAATGTGACAATCCACAGAATTCTTTTTATTAAGAAAAGAAATAGAAATAACACACTCGTGAATATAGAATGAAGTGGGGCAGCTGCCTTGTCCTCCACTAGAGAAGGATGGGAAAAACTCCAAATCAGGTCACCAAGCTGCCATCACGAAGCCTTTGATGTCCAAGAAAGATTGTGACCCTTGTCCTTAGTTCTCATCCAGTCAAGTACCTAGAGCAGACTATGCCCTTAGGGCTAGTCACCCTAATACCCTTAGTTAAGTTGACTGAGTTACCATAACAACAGTCAACACAGAAAAATATTATTCAACACTTAATTAGAAAAAAAATTATCTTGTATATTTTAAACATGCAAATGATGTTTTATATCTATCTGGTGGTAAAAGAAAAATAGAGAAATTGAGCCAAGATAAAAATATCATAACTCGTGAAAAATAGCATCTTTTACAAGTCTTTTAATTGATCTAAAATTAATTAATGTTTTATGGCATTTCGAAGATAGAACTAACTATAACTATGCTCTAACTATAACCAAGCTCAGAATATCTTCTCTTTTTTTATGTTATTTTGATTTTATTAAGTTAAACACAGCATTTCTCTCAGTAACAGAATTGTATCTATTTGTTTGAGAAACCTATAGATTATGATTGATGTAAAATTACACAAAATCATGAATCATGAAATCCAACTATTTCACATAGCTGGCATATTGACATTGTTTTCTTTCTTTCATTTTTTTAATTATTTTTTTATTGAAAAAAAATTTC
>NW_004949134.1:2347563-2355124 GCF_000317375.1 Microtus ochrogaster | reverse complement strand
AGGAGCTGGGGGATGGGGGTTTGTGCTCTTTTCCGGGACAATCCGCCCCTGGATAGCACACACTCACCTGTCCAGATGAGATTCCTCAGCAACTCCTCCACATCCCTTCTTCCCCAATCTCCCCATGATCTTTTCAGGCTTTTCAGGGAAATCACCTGAATAAGCACAAGAACACACAATAAGAGTACGCATAAAGCCTCACCTCAAAGTTGTGTGAGGCAGAAAAGTTGAAGGAAAAGGGTCCCAATAATAGGCAAAATAGTCAGAGACATCCATCCCTACATCAACTGTTAGGAGTCACCCCAAAATACAAAGGCAACAATGACAACATGCAGAGAATGTAGGACAAATTAAAGATATTCTTTTTTATTATAATTTTTTACTATTTACTTTTCAAAATCTAAGTATCTTTACTTGGTAGTTTATATTAGTTTTTTTTCTTTTCAACAAATAAACCATTTTCAGTTTTCTAATAACTCCAATGTCTTTAAAATTAAATATTTAAACAGGAAGATGGCTCAGTACCAAGTCTGGGTATTCCTTCACTGCAATACATATACAGAGAAAGTTGAGTTGAACAGACTATCAAAGAACCCAGAGTTTGAAGGCAGTTTTGAGCGCCAACATTACTGGCTGGAGTTTGTGCCAGATATTTGTGGATCTGAACTGGGATGGCAAGCCTCATCAGCCCTTGCTCCTGGAGTCTGAGTGGGACCTGATCAGAGCATGCCTGACAGAAGTCAGAGAAGCCTTGGAAAAGCTTTGGCAAAAAGCCACCTGCAAGAATAAGTCAGCTGCTTAGTAGGCAGGACAAGACCACATGGTCTGGCCTGTGGGAAATTACCAGTACACTGCATGGTAGTCTAGCCAAATGGTGTGCAGTTGTGCACCAGGGGAATAGACCAGCGGTGGAGGTGTAATTCAGCTATGGAGGTGGGGAAAGGCCACAGAACTTTGGGGAATGGCCTAGCAGGGGCTTGGACTCTGGCCTCAGGGATGCCAAACTGTTGCCATACAAAAGAGTTACACACCCGTCCAGAATGGAGTATAACAAAGATTTAATTATTAGGGGTTAAACTCACAGAAAGAGTAGTGATCTGCAGTCCTCTGTGTGTGCAAGGAACTGAAACCAAATCCAACAGCCAAAAGGGGCCTGATGCTTTACATCTGCATTTATAGTACATGAGACAATACCCAAAATGGGGCAGTATTTTAAAGGATAAAGAGTTCCCACAACAGTGGCTTTCTTATATTATGTTAAAAATGATTTTATTAAAATGGAAAATAATGGGGTATGCTTATATTGTGTATATAGAAAATCATTACAGATTGCCATTGATATGTTTTACCTATTATATTATGAATTTTGCAAAGTTGTCATGTGGGACCATTTCAAATAAGTAAATAATATTTAATGTAGAAATACAGATGGTACTATAATTTTATTTGGGCTATTCACATTTAAATTTACTTGATTAAAAAGAAATTGATAGATATAAGTTAAAGATGCTCAATGATATTTTCTTTCTGTTCTTACGGATGTTCTTAAATCTCTGTGACTCTGTCTCTCCTCTCTCTGTATCTCCTCTCTCTCTGTCTCTCTCTCCCCTCCTCCTCCACCTCTCTCACCTCTATATCTCCCTCTGTCGCTCCATTTCCTGTATGTTTATATGTATATATTATATGTTTATACTTTTCCATAGGAGTCTGTGTAGTTGAGATGGTAGGACATCTTCCTCAAGGCTTCTCAGCCTTAGATTTGAGACAGTGTCTCTCACTGAACCTGTGTATCACCATTTAGGATAGGTGGGACTATAGATACACACTGCCATTATCAGATTTTATACGTGTGCTAAATAAAGGAGATTAGATTCAGGATTCTTGTTTTGAAAAGAAAAAAAAAGGGGGGAACTGATGTGGAATAATGCTTTTGTACACTGTAAATATTTGTCACTTGTATTAGTTTAATAAAATGGTGGTTGACCAGTTACCAGGCAGGAAGTGTAGGCAAGGTGACCAGACTAAGAAAATTCTAGTAAGAGGTAATGCCGAGAGTCAGTCACCACCCAGAAAGAGAGGAAGCAAGACAAGAATGCCTCACTTAGAAAAGGTAACAAGCCACATGGATAAACATAGACAAGAATTATGAGTTAATTTGAGTTGTAAGCGCTACTTAATAATAATCCTGTGCTAATAGGACAAACAGTATATAACTGATATAAGGTCTGTGGGTTTCTTTGGGAGTAAATGGCTGAGGGACTGGGTGTGACAGAAACTTCTGTCAACAAAAGTCACCCAAATATTTGGCAAGAATTTCCACATAAAGTCTGAGAAAGCTTAATAAAAAGGATTCTAGAGAAACAAGAATAGAGTCAAGTGCAACTTCTTGGTAACCATCTTTTTTCTGGTAGGCTCTGTTTGCTAGAGGCAAGCAGATGCACAGCTCCTTTAAGAAAGGCTTCGTGACATAACATTAGCTATAAGAAACTCACAGGTCTTTCAAGAGGCCTTGCTGTTGGAGGGAGTTTCCAGCTGCCCTGCTAGCTTAGATGCAAAATAATCACAAAGAAACTGTATTAATTAAATTACTGCTTGGTCATTAGCTCTAGCTTCTTAATAGCTAACACTTGCATATTAATTTAACCCATTCTTACTAATCTGTATATTTGCATGTGGCTGTGGCTTACCAGGTAAAATTCCCAGCATCTGTATCTGGTGGCTCCATGTCATCTTTCTGACTGCCTTCCTCCTCCCATGCTATAGGTCAGGGCAATTTCTTTATTCACTAACAAAAAAAAGCAACACATAGACAGAATGACCTCACACACCACCCTGCCACCAAACACTTAATTGGTTTTTATAATCAGCCAGCAGCATGCATCTTGGTATGTGGTAGGGACCTTGAAACTCTAAAGAGTTGTGGCAATAAAAATGAATCCCACCAGTACCTCTGCCATGAAGTTAGACTCTCAGAAAGCTAAGGGATGGGGCAGAGTCAGCTGCCAAAACCACAACTTTAATTCTAGCCATGCTGCTTAGCAGATTAAAGACTTGTGTGCTCAGTAAAAGATAGAAATATACAGTGAAGACAGATTCAGATGTAAAAAGTAAGTATCTAAATGGTTTACAGAGTATTTAACAATATATGTAGGTTTGTGAGAGAAAAGAAAAATTATAGAGAACATCCTTAAAAACATAGAGAGAGTAGTTAGGTGTGGTGGCCCACACCTTTAATTCCAGTACTTGGTAGGCAGAAAGGTAGGTAGATCTCTGTGAGTTCAAGGCCAGTCTAGTATACAGAGTGAGTTTGAGGATAGCCAAAGATACACAGAGAAGCCCTGACTCAAATAATCAAAAACTAATACATAAAATTAATAGAAATAGAGTAAAAAAATGCCATCTAAAGATGGAAAATGCACAGAAAATCTGGATACTCCATGCTATTGTGTTGTCTTTGAATTTTTTGACTGCTGAGGAAGGAACAGCAGCTGCTAAAATACATTTGATTATAAATGATGTATCTAAAGAGAATAGGTTCTCAAAAGCCAGTACAAGCAGTAGGGATAAATCTTGGTGCTACTGCAAGTGGCCCCTCAGTCTACCCGAGCTGTGTAATTGTCAACCACATTCAGAGGTACTAGTTTGGTTCTATGCTTCTTCTTTCCCTCTTTGGTAGGTTTTGGTTAACTCCCATTTGCTCAGAGAGACTGTTTCAGTGGGTGTACCTATCAGAGCCTTGACCTCTTTGCTCATAGTCTCTTCCTTCATACTCTTCAACTGGACTTTGGGAGCTCAGGAAGGACATGGATTTTATTGTAAGATAAATGTGATTATTTTTGTAATTGTCAACTTATTTGAGTATAGAATCATCCAGGAAATGGCTGTTTAGGCAAGCCTGGGTGGGATAATCTTGGTTATTTTTGGTGGTGTAGGAAGTTCTACTTCAAGTTTGGGCAAGGGTCTTCACAAAGGATTTTGACCCTCTGAAAATGGAAAAATAGAGTTGAACAATAGCCTACATTCATGTATTTCTGCTTCTTGAATGTATATAAAATGTGGCAAGTTGCTTCAAGCTCCTGACGTTTTAACTTCTTTATCATGATGAAAGACTTTGAACTTTCAGGTAAAGTAAACCCTTTCTACCTTAAGCTGTTTTGGTAATTTTTTAATTACACCAACAGGGAAAAATAAGATAATAAATAACACAGAAATAACCTACATGTGGAATTACTGCTATCTAGCTTATGTTGGATTAAAAAAACACTTCATTATAATATTGATACATTCATTACTAAGTGGCTACAGTTCTTGGTGTTGTAAGCATTCTGTCCTGTAAGTTTTAATATCATTAGACAAGAGATATCCTACACTCTGTCTTCTTTGTATATAAGATCTTAAAAGTTAACATTAAATTCATTCTTCCTATATGTGTTGGGGTCAACTGACCTTCTCAACAGAAGAATAGCATAACCCATGTCTTCATATTCAAAATTTATATGACTGCATTTAATTTTCAAAATGTGATTAAATGTCTCTAGATATAAAGAAGCTATAAATTAGAAGCTTTTAATTTTCCAAACTGAAGTGAAGAAAATACTTAAATTAAAGTCAATATAGTATTGTAGCCAATGTTTTTATTTCAACCAAGCTTTAATTAAATAATGTGAGAGAGACAGACTCAGACCCTGAGTTGAGGAAGTAGGCATCTTTGTTTTCAGAACACTCTATTCATATTGATTACTAACTGCTGGTTGATCAAATATCCCCATCTCAGTGAAAGCCTGCCTGACTTTCCATCTATCAATCAGCATTTAAACCAGATAAAATCAATTATAAATTTATCCACACTTGCTGTTCTTCTAGTCTGATCCATATACAAATCTTCTTCCTTTTATGATGGCATGCATATCCAGTTCTCTGATCCTTCCCCCAACTCCTGGAATTTCTTACCAACCTTTTCTAACCTGTCCATGTTCCATGCTTCAAGATTTGATGAAAGATGGATAGTATATTTGGATAGCAACATTTGGAAGTTTGGTTAACACAAAGATGCTTGGTAAACAAAAAGAGTTATCACCAATATTGGGCTTGTATCTGACTTGTCCCAAAGATCCCTTTAATATAATAGAAATTTTTAGATGTTTTCTTATTTTTCCAAATTTGAATTCTTTTTAACTTTCCAAGAAGTTTCAAGAAACAAACTTAACATATTTTGTGTATAGGTTCCCAGTATTATTAAACAAGCAATTATGTTCATTGCAGATGAATTAGAATTAGGTTCCCAATATTTTCAATTATTTCATCAAGAATTAAGGGACCTAGAAAGTGAAACCTAGAATGTTATGCTGTAGGAGTTCTTTCTGTTTGTGTGTTGCTTTCATTGGTTAATGAATAAAGAAACTGCCTTGGCCTAGTTGATAGGGCAGAACTTAGGTAGGCGGGGTTTTTGTGTTGCTTTCATTGGTTAATGAATAAAGAAACTGCCTTGGCCTAGATGATAGGGCAGAACTTAGGAAGGCGGGGAAGACAGAACTGGATGCTGGGACTAAGAGAGGTGGAGTAGGAGAAAGCTGCCATGGAGCCATCAGAGTCAGACCTGCTGAATCTTTCCCGGTAAGCAACTGCCATGTAGCAATACAAAGATTACTAGAAATGGGTTAAATTAAGATATGAGAGTTAGCCAATAAGAAGCTAGAGATAATGGGCCAAGCGGTAATTTAATTAATACAATTTCTGTGTGGTTATTTTGGGTGTAAGCTAGCCCGCTGCCAGGACAAACAAGCAAGCCCTCACCCTGCAACAATATTATTTATGAAGTTTAAAAATACATTAACTTGAAATGCATTGATTTCTACTAATTTATTAACTGAAATTTAAACCAGAAGAGAAGTCAAAATATATGAAAACAGTATTGTCAAGTTAGGAACAAAATCATTTCTAACATATATGCAAAGTAGGACATTTGAAATATTAGTTGAATTTGAAACAAAAAGTATTGTTGGAACAGTTATTTGTACTACCTTCAGTATAACTGGTTAAATACTAAAAGTTTCTAATGGCTCGAGTGTCACAAATACTTGCTGCTCATTTATAGTATGTTTATTGTCCATAGACCAGAAAGATAAAACAGACACTGTGATAACATCTGCTCAATTTCTCTAAATCAATCTCTTACCAGCATGATCTTGAGAATTGCACCATGTTTTCTCAGTATTTAGATTTTTAAAAATTGAAATTGAAAGAATAATTAAAAGTGTATGGTTAGAAACAGAAACAGAAATTATGAGACTAGGATTTCTAAAAAAATATTGTTTCAATAATGTATTTTCTTAATACTTGAAATAGTCACAAAGGAATGATTAAAGAAGCTATACATGATCTTAAAATAATAAAATTCCATGTTTTTTTTATTATGAGAGGAAGGGTATCCCACAAAGAAATTAGAATGGAATATATATAGGCAAATTTGATAATAAAGACACTTAATAGGAATGCTCAAGACAGATATTTTAGCTTAGTTCAGAAGATGTGCATAAACTGATTTCCCTGAACACTGCAAGTAAGTGTTAAAATCTCCCATGCTAGTTAATTACAGTGTTCATTCTCCTACTCTTTTCTGCCAATGGGCAGTGCAGTTGGAATTAAAGAGCAATCACCTTATAAAAAGAACTTAATGTAGTTTACACTTCTTATTTATATCATCTTCTTAAATGCTGAAATGCTTCACTCAATATAGTATAACATAAGACTATTTTTATAAGTCTTGCTTATAAAACTGCAATCACAGTGCAATTAAAATGCCACTGCAATTAAAGTGTAATGGAACATTCAGAAATGTACACATGACTTTCTTTTATAACTGCCAAGGGAGACATTTCATATTCTGTTCTCTCAACTTATAAGATTCATTTTGCTAACAAGGAAAGTTCCATACATACACAATAGCTTTAGTCACACTTATGCACCCCTACATTTTTGTAGGGGTGTTATATGTTTATAAACACTCAAATAAAAATTTCAGGGAGCTATAACTTGAAATTTGAATTACTACCTGAAGGTAAAATTTAATTTGGAATGTTTTTATATTGTGTTTAATATTTGGTTTCTTTTTTGTTCCATGTGAGAAAAAAAAACTGAGTAACATCCCAATACAAGAAAATTTACTATCTGCTATACATAAGTTAATTTAATTGAGTCCCAAGGTTGATTGGCAAGGTAGTTCTCTTTTTTGGTCACATATTGGAAAAAGGATTATACCCAAATATGTGCTGACTTAATTGAGTAAGTTTCAGGATTGGAATGCAAATATGACTATGTTTAGTAGCAAAACCTTCCTCCCATGTGAACTCTATTTTCCTATCATTATTTCCAATGTAAGCGGATGCATTGATGGATATATACATATACATACATATATATATACATATATATATGTATATATATATATATATATATATATATATATATGTTACTAGGTAGTACCTGAACAATAAATTCTGTTTGCGTTTTTGGTATATTTCATTTAAATATACAAAGCCCTTACAGATGTCCTAGCTTCAAA
>NW_004949134.1:2341212-2347463 GCF_000317375.1 Microtus ochrogaster | reverse complement strand
CATTGATGGATATATACATATACATACATATATATATATACATATATATGTATATATATATATATATATATATATATATATTTGTTACTAGGTAGTACCTGAACAATAAATTCTGTTTGCGTTTTTGGTATATTTCATTTAAATATACAAAGCCCTTACAGATGTCCTAGCTTCAAATTTTTATTTCATCTGATTTTACATTGAGGTACTGTGATTGAACTCAGAATTTCTTCCTATTTGGTAATATAGGAACTTTGCTACTAAACTACATCCCTAGTCTTTTAGTGTTTATTGGAAAATAAAGGTTATAAACATACATTTAATTAAAGTGACTCAAGTTTTCAACAAGTAAAAAAACAAAAGAGGGGGCTTATAATCTTAAAATAATTAAAAAATAACTCTTATTTTTTATTATGACTTTCAAAGAACTTGTGGTATAAAAACTGCATATTTATTGTTCATTACAAATGTACATCACAGATATTTCAAAGTCTTTATTGATTTAATAAATATTATGTTTGTGTGAAGTGGCTCAAGGTGTAAATTACTTGCTATGCAAACACGTGGGTGCAGAAAATCCATGCAAAGTTAGACATGATATCATGCATTTGTAATCCAAATGACCAAGTGGGCAACAGAGATGGGGGAATCCTCAGAAGCTTGCCATCCAGGTAAACTGGCATAAAATCTTAAGATCCTGTCTCAAACAAGATGAAAGTTGAAGACTCATCATATGTGAAGTTGTCCCCGGACCTCCACTCATATGCCATGTCATCTTTCCACACTGTCATACATACATGTCTAGGCAGGGTTACTATTACTCTGAAGGAATACCATGACGAAAATGCAAGTTGGATCGGAGAGGATTTGTATGACTTATTCTTCCATATCCTGTTCATCATCAAACAAAGTCAGGATATAAACTCATACAGGGCAGGATGCTGGAGGTGGGAGCTAATGAAGAGGCCATGGAGGGTTGCTGCTTACTAGCTTGCTCTCTAAAGATTACTCAGTCTGATTTCTTATAGAACCCACCTAGGGATGGCCTCACTCACCATGGACTGAGCCCTTCTCTATCAGTCACTAATAAAGAAAATACGTTTAGCTGGATCTTATGGAGGCATTTTATCAATTGAGGTTGCTTACTTTCAGATGACTCTAGCTTGTATAACGTTGACATAAAACTAGCCAGCACCATTGTCAAATTGACACAAAGCATATAACTGGTAAGCCATCACCATCCCTTTTATTTTTTATCCCCAAACCACACATTAACATTAACATCAAAACATAAAGCATTTTACAAACTTTAAAATTTTATAGTCTCTACAAATTCAAAGATTTTAAACTGTAGTCTCTTTAAAAACCTAAAATCTTTTTTAAAAACATAAAAATTTCTTTAAGAGTTCACATCTTTAATTTTGCAGGCAAATGAATGGAGCTAGAAAACATCATTTTGATGTGAGGTAAACCAGACCCAGAAAGACAATTATCACATGTACTCACTCATAAGTGGCCTTTAAACATAAAACAAAAAAAGCCCACAAATCATAATCCCAGAGAACCTAAACTACAATGAGGACCCTAAGAGAGCCGTCCATAGATCTAATCTACATGGATAGTAGAAAAAGACAAGATCTCCTGAGTAAATTGGGAGCATATGGGACCTTGCAAGAGGGTTGAAGGGGATGGGAGAGGGAGGGGGAAGAGAAAAATGTAGAGCTCAGTAAAAATCAATAAAAAAAGTTTTAAAAAGTTCAACCTCTTAATGCACGTGCCTATAAAATAATAAAAGTTAAATACTTTCTTCAAGAGTGAAAAAACAGAAAAAGTCACAATATAAACAAATAAAAAATTCCTTCAATGTGTAAGTGACTCAACAACCAGTTATCTGGAATTTACTCAGTATTATCCAGGATACTCCAATGGCCTTCTGTCACCTATCTATCTCTTCCATCTGTAGCACAAATAGCTTATCTCTATGGTATGGAAGGCTCCACTCTACCCCACCACAGATTTAGTGGTTATTTAATAGTAGTGATATCTCCAAACTTAATGGAGTACATTGCTGCAACTGGGCCAAACTTTCATCAATAGTTTCTGATAGGTTTTCTTCACGGTGCCAAGGCTCAGTTTCCCTGCATGGTCCTTTCATTCCTGGGTCTTCAAATGCCACTGAGACTGTTCCTTCCCCAGTGACATATCCTGTCCTCTCACAGTGCCAAGCTTAGCTGTTTATCCAGGACCCCTTTATGTCTTCAAAATCAGTGCTATTTGAGTGATTTTTACCCTATCAAGTTCAGCTGCCAGCATGAAGTACAACCTTGGCCACCTCTGGAACACAACTTCTCTGTGCTCTCATGAAACATTTTCCAAGGAATTTCACCTCAGTTATGCTGACCTTTTCTTAATCACTGCTAATTCCTTAGCTCCAGCTGACCAACAACAAGGGTCCCAGTAAAACAAAAGTTTTACTTCAGTGGTTCTGTTCTCTTGTTAGTCATGGCTGACTTTTCTCATGCAGCTGAATAGAATCACATATACTTCATGAAAAATCCTGGTAGAGTCTTGTTTCCCTCTGAAACTTCACAAGCTAGGCTTCCATCATCTTCAGTGCTCTAAAATTCTTATTTTCCAAGCTCCCACAGAACACTCCACTGAGATTTGAACATTCAATATCATTCCACCTCAAAGATCCAAAGAACTTCCACAATCTTCCCCAAAACAACATGGTCAGATCTGTTACAGCAGTACACTACTCCTGGTACAAAGTTTTCTTAATGAGTGTTACTATTGCTGCTATGAAACACCATGACCAAGATGGCACTATGACTAAAAAGCCAAGTTCTGGATAAAAGGGTTTTTTTGGGCTTACAGTTCCACCTTGTCAATGAAGGAAGTCCAGGTAGGAAGTCAGATAGGGTAGGAAACTGGAGCCAGGAGCTAATGAATAGGCTGAAGAGGCATGCTGCTTACTGGCTTGTTTTCCAAGTTTTTCTCAGCCTGCTTTCTTATAGAAACTAAGCCACAAGCCTAAAGACCACATCACCCACTTATGGGTTGGGCCCTCTCCCATCAATCAGTAACCAAGAAAATAAATCATAGCTAGAACTTATGGAGGCATTTTGTCAATTGAGGTTCCCTCTTTTCAGACGACTCTAGCTTTTGTCAAATTGACATAAAACTAGCCAGGACAATGCACATGCACAAGCCCAAACAAAGGTAAAAATATCAAAATTGAAAAAATATGATAATAATCAATGAAGGTACAAAGATCAATTGGCATTTTTATTGATCTTCTAAGTGATTTTAGCATTTCATCATATAATACTAATAATACCTACTTTATATGTTTTACAAGGTGAAATCAAATGATTCATGGAGAATTCTTTTAATATTCTATGTAACATTAATTACAAAATGATGTTGCTGCTAATATCACCACTATGTCTTTCACATTCTTCCGTTCCAGTGAACTCTTTGCAAATATAGGGGATAAGTTAGAGGTATACTACAAAAGGTAAAAATTGATGAGAAATATTTATTTTTTAAACTTATCTTTTTATTTCTTTTGAGGACATGGTAGACTGACCCTAAAACAGGCCTCATCAACCCATGCCATTTGTATTTCATATAATATGTAATTTCCTCCTAATGATGTGGACAGGGTTTATGATTTTCTCTAATCATAGAATAAAGCTAAGATGGTAGAACTTTGGAGATATCATTGGGATCCCAAATTATTTTATTTTGATTTCATTCTAAGGGAAATTATGTGTGTATAAATATGATTTGGTCAGTTGAATTCTTTTAAATAATAACTAGTCAAGCTCTTGGAGGGCCAAAAATGTGGGCCCATTTCCACCTTGTCTGAATTTCTGAAAGTTGAAGTTTGCACAAATGTTTGATAAGCATAGTTAAAGGTCCCAACTCTGGATGTGATTGATTCTTTTAACACTAAGAAAGCTTATACAAGTAGGTCCATGCCATTTTAACAGGTGGTCAGGATATGCAAATATACTTCTGCTCCTTCTTTTGCAACTATGAGGTCATCTAGGGAGTGGCTACCTTCAGGATCTGTGTGCTAGAACAGCTACACTGCCTAAACAACAAAATGCTAATGATTTCTTTTCTCAGAGTGTTAAAGCAATTGACTGTTTGAGTTGTTCTTTGTATCATGTTAATAAATTCTTTTGTTACATTCTCCTCCTGTTTACAATGGATATACAAGCTATGGAAAAAATAAAAACAGGCAATTTTAGTATTCACTCAAATGCCTTAGTGATACTTTTTATGGTTTATATCTTATTATTATCCTTTACTAAAACTTCTAAATACCCCTACCCTTGCAAGAGGTATTTTTGTTGAGGCTGAACCATGACAAAGCTCTTTAAAGTACATGTTAAAATGTTTAAATGTTCATGTTAAAAAGGAATTGGAGCAGGGAACTGTGGCTAGCCTCTGAGATTGGAGGGTAGCCTCAAGCAGATGGTGAAAGGCTAAAGCCGTTAAAAACATAGGTACAAGAAAATTAATTCTGACAACAAACTTTACCAGTTTAGAAGGAGATCACCCAAATGAAGCCTACAAATTAGAATATTTGAAGACAACAATATAGTTGAATCCCATGGGATCCTGAAAAACAAACTGAAATCTTGAATCATGGAAAATTTGAAATTATGAATACATGTTATATTGTTATATTAAAGTGCTTTGTTGTTATTGATTACAAATAAAGATCATGTATAGAGTTGTGTGGTCATTGTATCAGTAACTGTCTAAAGCATAATGTTATTGCAGGTTAGAATAAAAAAATATAAGACTTTAATATGGATTATTGTTGGGAGAAGGCCAGGCCACTATTGGTTCCTGGTCACCTGGCTCGCTTAGCCCAAAATAACCACACAAAAACTATATTAATTAAAACACTGCTTGGCCCATTAGCTCTAACTTATTTTTGGCTAACTCTTACATTAATTTAACTCATTTCTATTAATCTGTATATTGCCATATGGCAGTGGCTTACTGGGAAAGATTTGGCATGTCTGTCTCTGGTAGCTCCATGGTGGCTCCCTACTCTGCCTTCTTTCTCCCAACAAACCATTTAGTTTTATCTTCCCTGCCTATCTAAGTTCTGCCCTATCAACTAGGCCAAGTCAGTTTCTTTATTCATTAACCAATGAAAACAACACACAATCAGAAGGACCTCCTACACCAATGGATAGAAAGGAAGAATAAGTATTTTTTTTTTTTAAATTTAGTCGGTAATGAATAAAACTGTGGAGAAAATGTACCCTTAAGTTAGGTAGTATTTTTCTTCTGGCTATAGAAGCCAAACATTTCTTTTGTGGAATATTAGTTGAAGATGTGTTACATTCATTTATGCTGTGGAATATTTGCTTAATGAGGCAAAAATACGTTTCATTACTTTATATTGCATTTGCTTATTACTGTAAAGCTGTGTCACTTTGCCTGCCTAAAACATTTTATTGGTCTAAAAAGGAACTAAAAGGCCAATAGCTATACAGGAGAGGGATAGGCCACATGCCAGGAAAAGAGAATAAAAAGGAGGTGAAATCTAGGCTTGAAGATGAAGAGAGCAAGGAGCAAGTTGAAGAGAAAGAGAGGACACCATGGGCCAGCCACCCAGCCACTCATCCAATCAGTGAGCCACAGAGTAAGAAGGGAAGAAAAATACGTAGAATGAAGAAAGTTGAAAAGCTCATAAGCAAAATGTAGAAGAAGAGAAACAGAATGAGTTAAGTTATAAAATCTGGATAGAAACAAGCCAAGTTTCAACTGAGCATTTATAGTAAGAGTAAGTCTCCTCATATTTATTTGGGAGCTAAGTAGCAGGTCACTCCAAAATTAAAGAAACAAAAACAAAAGACAAAAAAAAAAAAAACCTCCTCACTTCTGACCAAATTTTTTCCCATCTTTTTGCTTAAATACCTATACTTTTTTCTCTAAATGAAGAAAATGGCTTCATATGTAAATAACAGCATTGAGTAGCACAAACACTTTCATGTTATTGTGGGTGATATTAAAAACCACAAGACTGAAAGGTTCAAGTAGCATAGTTGTAAATTACTAGTTATCCATGCTTTTGCAAACATCAAAGACTCCTAGAAAGTACTTACATAGATCAAGATCATTTCTTAAAATAAAGAAACTTCAGCTTTCAAATTGCTTCATTTAGGAAAACAAAAACAAACAAACAATGAAAAAAGGAAAGGAGCCAAGCTTCATAG
>NW_004949134.1:2336928-2340752 GCF_000317375.1 Microtus ochrogaster | reverse complement strand
AAAAAAAAATAATAAAATAAAGAGACTTTGATTCTAAAAGAGTAAATAAATTGCCTGGAAAAGCATGTACAATAATTAAAGCTCAGGCCATTTGCAAGAGGACAAGAATTATATTCTGTGATAGCATTTTACTTTTGAAAATAAAACACATTTAGGTATTAACAGTCATTAACCTTTTGCTAAAATTTGTATCTTTTCTTAGCAAAAATCCCCTGAAGGAAGGGGTACAAACAAAGATAAAAGAAAATATCATGACATGGCAATGAAGGTGCTGTTTAGCTTTTATAATGATTAGAAGATTTGAGAAATAGCAATAAAACAGTAGTTACCTCTAGATAGATGTGAAAGAGAAATACTGGGTTTATTAATAACATATTTGAGCTTTATAGTGGCTACAACCGGGAATACTAGGTGAACAGCATTGCGGACTTTCAATGAGTCCTAATAAAAGATTTTATTTTGTAAATCCCATCTGTGCTTGTGAATTTTTTAGAATGTTCTAAGGGAAAAAGACATATAGTCTGGACTGGTGTCATCAGAAACATAGGCTCTTTGGTGATTGTATGTTATATTATTAATTTTAATCTGAAGTGTGAAAAATGGATGAAGGTTTCAAATATTAAGGAGGTAGAAGTCATTCTTGGAAGCTATTAGACAGGCTAGTTGGGACTTTTGAGTCCCAGAGTTCTTATTTATGTGTATACACAAAGATGATTGTTAAATGGCAAGATTTTGTCACTACAGCATGGTCACAAGCCAAATTTGCCACGAGTTGACATCTATGGATTTATGTTCATGTTTATCAAGAGAAATAATAATAGTCACCATGTGAATAACTGCATTTTTCTTTTTGGTATACATCCAGTTAAATATAGAACTGCCTTTATGACCCATGCTTTCAGGCTAAAGGTCAATTGGACCAACCTATGGGTGGGCGGTTATGTAAGATACTGTTGTTACAACTTCTGTATTTATGACTGTGATTGGATTTGAAACATGTATTTGATCTAGGTTTGTTCAATAGTAGTAGATACAATTCATAGAAAATGGAAAATACAGTCTACAAAATAAAAACTCCATTTCCAGATATAAGGTAACTCTTTTCAAGTTTTGGTCAGTGAACCTCATAGACTATTCTCACTGCCCCCCCCCCTTATATCAATAAATTTTTACCATTTCTCTCAGCTACCTTCCAGAACTATATAGTAAAACTTTTATTAATAAAGATACAACATCTTTGAGTCATATAGAGAAATCAGGCTAGTATTTACCTGTCAATTTCATCTCTACTGACTTGCATTTGTACACTTCTTGTAGAGAAAGGTAATCAACAGTCTTATCTAAATATTAATTCTCTGAGCTGCAGTAACAACCAGCCTGGTAAGATATGCCTACTAATCCAAGAGTGGCATGAATATTATTGTAGCAGCCAACCATTTTCTGATTACATTTAGGCTCCAGCCCCACCCCCATAAAAATCCATTCCAGGTACCTTTAACTGAACCAAGAACCCATGTATTGGTAGATCACAGGCCCTAAGAAAACTGTCTATTTTGTAGACTGTATTTTCCAGGCAAGGTGCTCTTCCCACATTATAGGAAAATCCCATTTAAATTCTTTATGTTTGTATACATTTTAGGAAGTTTTTGTAGTAGTAGGTTTTTGTGGTAGTTTGAATGTAATTGGTCCCCATGTGCCCTTAGTGGGTGATACTATCAGAAGATGTGGCTTATCAGAGTAGGTACCGATCTGTTAGAGGAGGTGCTTTACTAATAGTTGGGCTTTGAGCTCAAACCAGCTCATTTCCTTCTGCCTTTGGATCAAGATACAGTACTCTCAGCTCCTCTAAGCATCACGTCTACCTGCATGCTACCATGCTTTCTGCCATAATGATAATGGGTTAAACTGCTGAAACTGTAAGCCAACCAAAATTAAATGTTTTCCTTTATAAGAGTTAACATGATCATGGTGTCACTTCACAGCAATAAAATCCTAACCAAGACAGTTTTTCTGTAGCTTTCACAAAGGTCTCTAGTGTTAACCATCCATTGCTTTACTCCATCCTCTACCCCGCCTTCCAATCACACCTACTATTCCATTATTTCCTTTCTTCCATCTTAACTACCTATATTATATTCTTCCTCATTTAACATCTAGCCACATGGCTCCATATTAGCTTCCTGACTTCGTTTGTTACTCCAACTTAAACAAACAGATTTAAAGATTCAGAGCTAGTGTCTAAATATGAGAAAATTCATGCCATTGGTGTCTGTCTTATCACAGTATAATAGTTTCTATTTCTATTCATAAGCATGAATTGCACAGTATCAATTCCATTGTGTATATGTTGCATATTTTTATTATACATTCATTAGTTGATGGCCTCCTAGGCTGTTTCCATTTCCTGGATATTGTGAATGAAGTAGCAACAAACATGGATGAGAACTATTTCTGTAGAAGTACGTACAGTCCTCAGGACATATATCTAGAAATAATATGGCTGTTGCAAAGAGGTAGATATTTTATAGATTTTTAAAAGCAATTTTCACACTTATTTTTATAGCAATTACATTAGTTTGCCCTTTCACTAACAATGGATCTTTTCCCAGCATTTGTTGTCATTTTTTTTTAACCTTAACCATTCTGAGTAATGTAAGATAGGAAAATGCTGCAGAACTTCTCCTGGTGGTGACAATGAGAGAAAACTTGACAGGGTGACTGACCCCACTAGCTACCACCTTAGCCCAGATCCAGAACTATGAGTTGGCCCACCTCAACATCCTCATCATCTTTGAACTGCTGGAGTATATGAAGGGGCCAGACCTGCATATCCAAAGCTATAAGATCTCCCTGAAACAGGACAACAAAAGGATAATGAAGAGAAGTGCCAGTGAGGGTCTAATATTCGTAGGGAATCAGAAGCCAGTGTTTGAGCCAGAACAGTGAATCATTAAAATGGATACTTATAAGCAAAGATGTATGGACTAAAGGATATACTACATAACTCACTGGGCTATACTACAGCTTTCACAGGAAGGTTTAGTTTTGTTTTCTTTTTGTTTTGGCTTTATTTATTTATTTTGAGACAGGGAGGTTGCAAAGGTAAAGGTTGTAAGGGAACTGGAATATGAATGGAATTGGGATGCATGATGTGAAAACCAGAAAGCATCAATAAAATGTTTGAAAAAAGAAAGGAAGAGAGATTGCTACATGATATTTATTCTTGAAACTGCTTCTATAATTACTGTTTCTGAAATCTCAATATTTTTATATTTTAAAGTTCATTAGGCAGCAGTGTTGTAAAGTTTCTATTTGTCTCATACAGGTACTGCATAAACATTTCTTTTTCTAATTTCAGGATAGGAGAATATTGGCACTTATTGTTGTATGGTAACAAACACTAATTAACCTAAAATGGCTCCATTTAGCAAGTAGATTTTATATTCTTCATATTACGAATGGTTTATTCATGGAGAAGTCAAAATATGTAAATCAAAACTAGGAAATTATTATCTAACTGTTAAATATAGTATTTTAAGTGTCATAGCTATTTAAAATATGCAGGTGTTGTGACAAGATGAAGAGAAAATAATGGGAAAGGTTGCAAAAAAGGGATGAGTTGAAACTATCAAATTGTTGATCACTACTTATTAAAACAAACTTTTTGTGTTATTATTTCTAAAACCCATTTATACTAAAGATGAATTGTTGAGCTATAGTGTCAAGTTATATATAACAGTGCAATTTTCTGCCAGCTTTTAATCCACTGTAACAATGTTTTTAGTATATATTATTGTTAGACCTGTCTTAATTGTAAAATAATA
>NW_004949134.1:2329043-2335040 GCF_000317375.1 Microtus ochrogaster | reverse complement strand
CAGCAGTGAGAAACATAATAACTTGATGAAACTTAATTTAAATATATCACAGCACATGTATGTATAATAACTAACTATGTCTTCTCATGAATAGTTACACTTCTTGTGTTCAAAAAATAATTTCAAAGTACACACCTAGAGCAATACTTAGGAAAATATACTTTACATATGAAAGATTTCTTTTCTTCTCAGAGCTTCTAATTCACTGAATGGATGTATTCAAGTAGGATTCTTGGTGCTTGCTTTAGTGGTTGCACTTCCAGGAGTAATTTCCAAAATCTTTCAAAATTTAGAAAATTACCACTTATAAGACCTGTGATTTTTTACTTTTGATAGTCCCCCATACTCTCATATTGCTCTAAGTGCATACGTTAGAGGACAACTTCTTATAGTGGGTCTTCTTAATTTTTATTTTATTGATTTTTATTGAGCTCTACAGTTTTCTCTGCTCCCCTCAGTGTCTTTCTCCTCCCCTTCAATCCTCTCCCAAAGTCCCCATGCTCCCAGTTTACTCAGGAGATCTTGTCTTTTTTTATTTCTCATGTAGATTAGATCTATGTTTGTCTCTCTTAGGGTACTCATTGTTGTCTAGGTTTTCTGGAGTTTTTATTTGTAGGCTGGTTTTCTTTGCTTTATGTTTCAAAACTACTTATAAGTAAGTACATATGATACTTGTCTTTCTGGGTCTAGGTTATCTCACTCAAAATGATGTTCTATAGCTCCATCCACTTGTCTGCAAAATTCAAGATGTCTATTTTTTTCTGCTGTGTAGCACTCTATTGCACCTTTGAAGTCTAATATTCTGTAAACCTATTTTACAACCTAAATAATTCATGTAATCTCCTCATTGTGTTTTTTTCTGCAGCAATTTGTAATCTGCAACAAGGCAAAATTTTCTTTATTTCTCCAAACATTCTTTCTTAAAGTATCTATACTTGAATCAACTATATGTAATGTATGTAATGGTAAGCTGTAGTTTGAGGAAATTACATAGTATTTCCAAGGGCTGAATTAAAAAATATTGGCATAGGGTGTAGCTTTGACCTGTGAATATGGCTTTGTACCCACAGGAAATTTGCTTTTTTTGTGAATTCTTGCCTTTAAGTTGTGTGCCAATATGTAGTTCTACTAGTTCTTAATAATAAAAGCTCAGAATCAGATATTGGGGAAAATTCTGAAAGATCAAAGAGATGAAGGACTAAAACCATAGCCACTTTACCTTTCTACTTCCCAGTTGAAAAGAGACTGCGTTCCTGCTTACTCCTGCCTTATCACTTCATCTCTCTACTCAGTCATATCTCTTTCTGTCTGTGTGTACAGACCTCCAGACCTCTATGGTTAGCTAGTGGCTAGCTTTACCCTCTGATCTTCAGAAAAGCTTTATTTGTACTAAGAAGATATTGCCACAGTCCTCTGTGCCTGAAAATTCTGGCTATCATTTGCCCATTCAGCTTTTTATTAAACCAATTGGAGTGACATATTTACACAATATACAAACAGATTATTCCACAACAAAGAAGTATAACTCAAATAAAAAAATTAAAAGAAAAAGTGGTCCATTATTTGCTGATCTGTAGAATCTGAAAAACATGAATGCAGAGAAAACAAGTAGAGTTTACCCCAGGAAAAGATGGGAGAATTAGGGAGATGTTAGTCAAAGAGTGTCTGCTATCAGTTAAACAATTAATAGTGTTTAGAAGCTAACGTGTCCCAACAGCCATAGTCAATGATACTGCAAATGTTTTGAAAGTAAAGTTTTTGGTTTTGGTGCTTGAGACTCAACCCAGGGATTTACATATACTTAGCAAGTATATTACTATGAGCTATAATTCCTTCCCTGAGAATATATGTTGAGTATTTTTATAACACATGGACACACACAGAGACACTGAGCGAAGGTTGGGGGAGGAGAGAAAAATTTGTGTGAAGACAAATGTATTAATTTTGTTCAGTGCAGTAATCATTTTATCATGTGTGTATATCTTATTATATATCTTAAATTCATAAAATTAAAATAGAAATATCATATTTACTGCATGTCTTTCTTCTGAATATATATGTACTTAAGGGATATGAAATAAGTATATCAAATACATATCTTTACTTGCATGTTTATAGCAACTTTACTCATATGCAAATAGTACATGGAAATAAGCTAGGTATGTCCATGTCTGTAATTCAAGTACCTAACATAAGGAGAGATTGATCATTAGTTTCTGGCCAATCTGAGCTATATAATAAATTACAGGTTGGACCGGGCTATGTATATAGCAATTTTCAGTTTGAAATAAAACTATAAATAAAAGAACAATGAAGTAAAACACTAATACAACTTATGTGACTTGGTTATGTCTTAGTGAACAAAGAAATATACAACTAAAGTTCAGTGTGGTGACCCAATGAGCTTCATTGAAGTTACTTGGAGAAATATGGATAAGAAGTTACTTACTAAACAGAAATGACTCAAAGACAACTCCATCACCCAAATCTACCCATCATGGATCTTGGAACACACAGCTCTAAATGGGTTGTTTCCACCAAATCTCTCCCCTCAGTGCTCAGGGAACACGTCGAAAGAGGAGACAGAAAGAGTGTAAGAGTTAGAGGGAATGGAGTACCCTATGGATGTAAGGCCTTCTAAACCAACATGATCAAGCCTCACATGAACTTACAGAAACTGAATCAGCAAGCATAAGTCCTGCAAAGTTCTATACCAAGTCCTCTGCATACTTTATTGTGGTTTCCAGTTCAGAGTTTTTATGGAGCTCCTAAGTACACAAATGAGTGGTTCTTGTACCTTCTTTTGAGCTCTTTTCCTTCTATTTATTTGCTGTGTCCAAATCCAATGTGATAGTTTTTGTTTTAATTTATTTTTTAAATTTTATTTTATTATGTTTTATTAATATCCTTTAGAAGCCTTTTTCCCTAATTAGAGACAGATGTGGATCTGGGTGATAGGGAAGTTGGAGAGGAATTAGAAGGAATAAAAGGAGGAGAAACCTTTATCAGGGTATGTTATGCAAGTAAAAAAGTTTTCAATAAAATTTAAAAAAGAGAAAAGCACAAAAATCCTTATTATTTTTAAAACTCAAGTTTTGCCAGGCGGTGGTGGCGCACGCCTTTAATCCCAGCACTCGGGAGGCAGAGGCAGGCGGATCTTGTGAGTTCGAGATCAGCCTGGTCTACAAGAGCTAGTTCCAGGACAGGCTCCAAAACCACAGAGAAACCCTGTCTCGAAAAACCAAAAAAAAAAAAAAAACCTCAAGTTTTAAGTACAGTTTCCCTTCTCTGCTTCACAATCAGTTGTCACTATTTTGATTAGATCCACAACTTTTTAGTTTAATAAAATATAAATATGAATCAAATAGATAATTTACTTATATATAGTACTTGGGTGGTTTTGGTGGTTGAAAATGAACTAATATTTTCAAACTTTGTAATTTTTAATTTTAGAACTATATTATTGCTGTTGAGTCTCCAGCTTGTGGCAAGAAGACTGTTTAGTAATGACGTTCACATTCTGCAGGTCAAAAGTATCATATTGTAGTATATGAGAGTCCTTTAAAAATGTAATCAAGTCAATTTTTAGTGTAATCAGTCATTTGTCATGACTGACTGCCAAGTGGTGTGGTCAATGGTAATAGGTTGTTATACGAAGGAAAACTCACCCAGAAAATTATAGAGTGTAACTGCTTGCTTAAAAATTTATATTTAATTTTTGATAAATGTTGTTTATGGATAGAATCTTAACTTGTATTTATTATTTAGCATCAAATGAAAGTAATATTTGATTGTAGTCAACATGAAAAGATGATGCTGGGTAAGCATAACAATAACACCTAGCTTATATTCCATTTATGACTTTTCTTCTCTGGGAAGTGTTAAGAATATTTTCTAACAGGAACTCTCTGGTGACACAAAAATCCAAATCAAGCCAAATTAAAACAAACCAAATTAAAAGATATACAGTTTTAATTGAACTCCTGTACTCTTCAGTAGCCCTGAGGGGAACCGGAAAGCAGTCCACACTACCAGCCACGTGTTTATCTCTTGGGGGATCAGTTTAAATAGCCTGGGGGTGTGGTCTTGACCTTTTCTGGGGAGGGGTCAACGTTTGGCAGGCTATCTTGACCCTCCTCTAAGAGGGGTCAAGGTGCAAGGGGCACAGGGGCAGGGCCTCCAAAGATGGAGGCTAGAGACCAGGATTTACAGGAAGAGATCATTTTTTGTGTGGTGTGAATTTTGGATTTTGATCATAAAAAGGTAGAGAATATTTGTCACTGGGTTAATAGAGAAAATATGTATAAATTAAGCCAAATACATAAAGGACATCCACGTATTTTGTTTTCTATTAGTTGACATCACTTGTTAACTATAGAGCTGTGTGCTGAGAACACATAAGGAGTTAAACTCTTAAAGCAATTGGAATTTTGTGCAAAATGTGAAAGCCACAAACTGTTGTCATGGCTTCTATTTAAGTGTAAAAAGATGCCTAAAATACACATTGAGAGTTAGAGTGTATACTGAAGGGTGTTAAATAATGGTTCATTGTAATTTGTAACCAGGTGAAGCTTGAACATATAAATTGAAGATTTTTAAAGTGAAAAGTGAATATGAAGATATATACAGAGCATTGGTTGTCTCCTCTCTAGAAGAAAAAGACAATTTGAGCAGAAATGGTCTTAAATGATGACCTAAAGAATAGAGATTTAGTCTTTTGGACACCTAGGCCAGATTTTAATAGGTGATAAGCCATCCCAACAATCTCCATAAATCTCTGTGACAGTTTCATGATACTATAGGGCAGTTACTGAATTTGGTCCATTACTCAAATGAAGAGTTTCACATGAATTTAATGTGCTTTCTTTTACTAATACGTATTGGTTTTATTTTGCCTTACAAAACTGACCTGAAGATTTAATGTGACACATATACCAAAGTAGTATCCCATGACAGAATACAAGAAGATACTAAAGAAAAACAGAAATATCTTCTAATTTATATACAGAAAATATAGGCAAAGAATGAAACAAACAGGCCAAATAATATGGTCCATTAGACCAGTTAGAATTCACGAGGTTAAACAAAGTCTCTGGGAAATATCAAGCTTATACTTGATACAGTACTTATAGACTGACTTTAAAACCACTATTCATTAATATGTTCTTTAAAAATTTATTGAGTGCCTATTATATGCTAGTTATAGGTATTTCACACTTTCATGAAAATTATTTTTGAGTAATTTTCCAAGAAAAGAAGCATTTATTTAACTCTCTTTGTTCTCTTATTAGACCATCTTATAAAAAAAGTCATGTATTGTGAAATAATAGCTAATCGTGTTAGAAAAAATTCAATACAATAGATTTGACAGCAAAATATTTAGAGAGCATACACTTAGATTCAATGATATTTTTTATGTTGTGATGTCCCACTTTTTACAACAAACATATTTGTTTATTATATTCTTTATATCATCTGATAATTTTTACTCTAATTGTCTTATCAATGTAATTACTTTGCTTTCATGTGATACTAACATTATTTTTTACCTATGGTCCATATATTAACAACTACCTTGTCCTAAAACATTAATTTATATACTAATTACAAAACATAAGACACAGGTGTGGAGACACACAATCATAACCATAGCATTTGGATAGCTGAGTCAAGGGCATCATTTGTTCCACATCTGCTTGGCAGGCATAAGAAAATGCTGTCTCAACAAAAACAAAATAAACAAAACAAGAAAATCAATCAATGTTCCCATTTGAGTCAAACAGTTACATTTTGATTCTAATTTTAAATTTTCTCTGACTAAGAGGTAATATTCAGGATAAAGGAAAACAAGTATCTCTTATTTATAAATAAGGTTTCTTGGAGACAATCAAATATATATTGTGAACAAAAATGACAGAGATTATACATAATATATACATATATATATTATATAATACACTATATATTAGCAGTTTGGTTACTGGAAGTACAACTATG
>NW_004949134.1:2327588-2328898 GCF_000317375.1 Microtus ochrogaster | reverse complement strand
TGTGCTCTTAAACTCTGAGCCATCTCTCAGCCCACTGAAAATTATGCTCTACAGAGTAAGTTAAAACCTAAATGAAGAAAAATTTAATGCTATAATAATTTTTAATTCAAGTATATTAAGTAATTTGAATATATGGATCTTTAAATCAGAAGAATTATTAAAATACAGAAAACCATTTAAAATGGAGTATAAGGGATAGATGAAAGAGAGTCAACTGAGCTTAGAAGCATAAATAACAGGGCCTTAGGATGATGTAAGGATAGCTGCTCAAACTGGTGTTTCATGGGACATAATTGCTAAAGAATCCTATGCATCCATCTTGCTCTACTACTTTCAGAAAAAAAATTGTTTAGTGCTTAGAGACTGAATTAATGAATAAATAAAATCATCACACATGGAATTTCCATTCAAGAATATTTAAAATGGATGGAAGAAGGAGAAGGCAAGGAGGGAGGAGAACTAGAGAGAACTAGATAGTCGAGATGGAGGAAGGACAGTGATGGAGAACTAGGAAAGAGATATCTTGATTGGGGGCGTCATTATGAGACTAGCAAGAAACCTATCACAAGAGAAACTACCAGAAATCTACAAGGATGACCCCAGCTAAGCCCCTAAACAATAGTGGCGAGGGTGCCTGAACTGGCCTTGCCCTATTAGATTGATGACTACCTTAAATGTCATCATAGAACCTACATCCAGTAACTGATGGAAGCAGATGCAGAGAACCACAGCAGAGTATTGGGCTGCACTACCAAAGTCCAGCTGAAGAGAGGGAGGAGTGAGAATATGAGCAAAGAGGTCAAGACCATGATGGGGGACACCCACTGAAACAACTTACCTGAGCTAATGGAAGCATACCAACTCTGGCTTGATAGTGAGGGGACCAGCATAGGACAAAATTAGGCACTCTGAATGTCCCTGACAATTGTATGGCTGGGGCAGAGTGTAGGGCCCCTGGCAGTGAGACCAGGATTTAACCCTACTGCTTGCCCTGGCATTTTGGAACCCATTCTCTTTGGAGGGATACCTTGCTCAGCCTAAATATAGTGGGGAGGGCCTTGGTCCTTCCTCAAAGCAATGAGCTAGACTTTTTTGACTTTCCATGAAAAGCCTTATCCTCCCTGAGGAGTGCACAGAGAAGTGAATATTTAAAGTCGATTGCTTAGGAATGAAAAGGAACCATAGAATTTGGGGTAATTCAGCATGGAAAACTACCATTTGGTTTTTAAACTTGAGTAATGCAAGCACACTATGCCAAATAAGTAAAATAAGAGTTAGATACTTTAAAGTCTAGTTTCTTGAGTTCTTTA
>NW_004949134.1:2320066-2322253 GCF_000317375.1 Microtus ochrogaster | reverse complement strand
TCTCTCTCTCTCTCTCTTTCTCTTCCTCACATACACACACTTGTGCACACACACTTGTGCACACACACTTGTGCACACACACTTGTGCACACACACTTGTGCACACACACACACACGTATATAGGGGTGGCTTAAGTCAGTCACATTCAGGCTCCCTGGTTGTTGGTTCATACTATAGTTTCTATGAGCAAGGTTAGTTTTTTCTGTGGGTTTTCTTGTGATGTTCTTGACCTCTCTGGCTCCTACAATCCTTCCCACTCTTGAGCATGATTTCCTGATATGGGCCTATTGTTTTGCTCTGGAATCTGCATCTGTTTCCATCAGTTTTTATATGATGGCTCTCTGATGACAATTGGGGTAGTCACTAATCTGATCACTGTATTTTATTGAGCATTTTTGAATCGATATTCATCAGTGGCTTAGGCCTGTATGCTTTATTATCGTGTCTTTACCTGGTTTTGGTATTAGTTTGATGTTGGCTTCATAAAACAGTTATGGTGTCTGACTATATTCCATCTTTCCCTCCCTCTCTCCCTGAGTCCCTCCCTCCCTCCCTTTTCCTCCCTCCTTCTGTCCTTCCTTCCTTCCTTCTTTTTTTTCCTTCCTTCTATGTATCTACTGATGCTAGGAGTCTTATCTGCAGTCACCTTCATGAATTTGAGGGAATTTACCTTTCATCGGGTTTCTATCTGTTCCTAAATATCCCTCTATTTCCAGTCATCTCTCTAAGTACTGTACCCCTCTATCCCTCTCCCAACCTCATCCCTTAAGTTTCCATCCCTACCTGCCCCCTGGCCATATGAATATTTCCCCCTGTCTATTTCCTATTCCCAGGGAGATGCCTGCATCCTTGGCCCTCCTTGTTACCTAGTCTCTCTGAGTCTGTAGATTGTAACATGGTTACCTTCACAGTTAGTATCCAGTCATGAGTGTCTACATAACATGCTTGTTTTCTGTATCTATTTTAACTCGCTCAGGATGATTTTTTTATAGTTCCATCCAGTTGCCTTCAAGTTTCATGATGCCCTTGTTTTCAACAACTGAGTAACATTCCATTGTGTAAATGTTCCATATTTTCTTTATCCATTCTTTGTTTAAGAGGCATCTAGTTTGTTTTTATGTTCTTGCTATTACAAATAAAGCTCCTATGAACATAGTTGATCATGTGTTATGATAGAGTATTTTTTGTGTATATGTTGAAGAGTGGTATAGCTGCATCTTAAGATTGATAAACTCCAAATTTTCTGAGAAACCACTGTATTAATTTCCAAACTGGCAGTATAATTTTACACTCCCACCAGAATATTATCCTTGCTCTACATACTCTCCAGCATAAGCAGTCATTTTTGTTTTTGATTTTAGTCATTCTAATGAGTGTAAGATGAAAACTCAGTCATCTTGGTTTACATTTCCCTGATGGCTAAGAAAGATGAACATTTCCTTAAGGGTTTCTCTGACGTTTGAGATTCCGTTGTGAATTTTTTTGTTTTGGTCTGTACAACATATATTTTAAACTGTATTATTTGGCTTTTTGCTGTCTAGTTTATTGAGTTCATTACCTGTTTTGGAAATCAGCTCTTTGTCAGAATTGGAATTGAAGAAGATAGGGTGAATGTGTTCTGGCAGGAGTTCCTATCTACAGTGGTTGGAATGCTAGGCATTACCTTTGAATGGTCTGTTTTTGGGTGGAGGTCTGGTAATCTCAGCTTGTGGTTCCTCTGTAGACGGGGCTGGCCTCAAGTTTACAGAAATCTGCTTGCCTCTGCCTCTTGGGTGCTGGGATAAAAGACGTAGATGACCACCACACAGCTAGGTGTATTTCTTTATATGCAGAAGAAAGATGAATCCTGTTTTCATATACATTCTTTCATTTCATATCTTTTTATGGGTAAATTGAGACCATTTATACTGAGAAATATTATTGACTGGTGATTATTGATTCCTGTTATTTGTTGTTGGTTTTGGTGATGTTAGTGATAATGGTAGTGTGTATGTTGATGGTAGTGATAGTGGTAGTGTGTATGTTTGTGTGTGTGTGTCCTTTATTTGAATCTTGCTGGTGAGGGCTTATCTAGTATGTGTGTTTTCTTGGGTGTAGAAAATTCATTGGGTTCTCAGTAGTCCTCATTGTCCACTATGTTCAGAGAGTCCGGTTTTATCCCAGGCTTTTTCAGACCCAGGTCAGCT
>NW_004949134.1:2318655-2319401 GCF_000317375.1 Microtus ochrogaster | reverse complement strand
TCTTTGATCTACTTAGACTTCAGTTTTGTGAAGGGTAATAGATAAGGATCTGTTTGCAGCCTTCTATACATTGACATCTAGTTATGCCAGCACCATTTGTTGAAGAGGTTTTCTTTTTTACATTGTACAGTTTTGATTTCTTTCTCAAAAATCAGGTGTTGATACGTGTGTGGATTTATATCATGGTCTCCAATTTGACTCCATTGGTCCATAAGGCTGTTTTTATGCCAATACCAAGCTGTTTTTATTACTATAGCTCTATAGTACAGCTTGGAGTCAGGGATGGTGATGCTTCCAGAAGCTCCTTTATTTTACAGGATTGTTTTAGATATCCTGGGTTTTCTGTTTTTCCATGAGAAGTTGACTATTGTTCTTCTGGGATTTGTGAAGATTTGTGTTGGGATTTTGATGGGGATTACACTGAATTTGTAGACTACTTTTGGTAAGCTTGCCATTTTTATTATGTCAATCCTACCTAGCAATGATCATTGGAGATCTTTCCATTTTTGGATATCTTCTTTGATATTTTTCATGCTTAAATTTCTTGTCATACAGGTCTTTGTCTTGCTTTATTTATTATTAGCTATCCTATATTATTTTTGTCTATTGTAAAGGGTGATATTTATCTGATTTCTTTTTTTGATACATTTATCATATGAGGGGTACTGTTTATTTTAAATTAATCTTGTATCCTGGCACAGCTATAGGAGTTCCCTGGTAATTTTTGGGATATATATATATATATA
>NW_004949134.1:2311925-2316851 GCF_000317375.1 Microtus ochrogaster | reverse complement strand
GCCATGTGTCTCCCTGCCTGGAACCAGCCATTGCTCAGGGACCAGCAGCCATCTCTTCCTGGGACTGGCTGCTCCTAGGGCCTGCTGCCTGCCACCACATGGCCCGCTACCACCATTTGGGACCTACAGCATTTCTGCTGCCTACTGCCGTGGGGATCTTGCAGCATTTTAAAAAAAAGAATAACAAATGGTGCCGCGTGACTCAGATGATTCGCCTGCCCCAGACTTCCACCTGGGGCCGGAGTTCCGGCTGTAGGCGCCGTCTGGGACTCTGAGCTCCCTCCTGGGGCAGAATCAGGACTCGAGGACCTTTTATACAATGACCCACGTGTTCCATCTGCCTGGACGCAGCTCCTCCAAACAACAAATCAACTAATCGTGAGTGTCCCCATCTCGGCCAGCTTAACCATCTCTTTTAACCCAAGGGATTTACCATTGAGCTCCCTGCAACCCTTCGTGGTTTCTAGGGATGGGGGGACCTCCAACCACGGGCTTTCAGGGCCTCGGTTGTTCCCTTCACTGACATTCAATTTGGCTTGTCTCCTGGGCTAAGCTTGTGCCTGAGACGGCTGGCCTTAGCCAGCCCCTCAGCTCACCAATGCCTGGAGGCCCGGGGTCTCCAGTTCTCCCTCTCTTTCTTTTTTTTTTCAAGACAGGGTTTCTCTGTGGTTTTGGAGCCTGTCCTGGAACT
Source organism: Microtus ochrogaster (assembly GCF_000317375.1). Lineage (NCBI taxonomy): Eukaryota > Metazoa > Chordata > Mammalia > Rodentia > Cricetidae > Microtus > Microtus ochrogaster. The sequence goes on along the minus strand of NW_004949134.1, from coordinate 2,316,160 downwards.
AGTTCTTGTAGACCAGGCTGGTCTTGAACTTACAGAGATCCGCTTGCCTCTGCATCCCGAGTGCTGGGATTAAATGCATGCGCAACCACCGCCCTGCTTTTGCGTTGCCTCTTTATATTGAATTTAGAACTCCAAATCATCCGAGTCACACGGCACCATTTGTTATTCTTTTTTAAAAATGCTGCAAGATCCCCGCGGCAGTAGGCAGCAGAAATGCTGCAGGTCCCAAATGGTGGTAGCGGGCCATGTGGTGGCAAGCAGCGGGCTCTGGGAGCAGCCAGTCCCAGGAAGAAATGGCTGCTGGTCTTAGAGCAGTGGTCCGAGTGGCGGCAGGCCATGTGGCAACAGACAGAGGGCCCTGGGAGCAGCCAGTCCCAGGCAGAGACGGCAGCTGGTCCCAGAGCAGTGGTGGCAGGCCATGTGGCAGCAGGCAGTGGGCCCCAGGTAGAGATAGCTGCTGGTCCCCGGGCAATGGCTGGTTCTAGGCAGGGAGACACATGGCGGGCGGGCAGAAGACAGAAACATGGATAGACAGGACATGCAGGGTGAGGTTGAATATTTATTCAGGGGGTTATGGAGGAGGAAGGGTGAAGGGGAGGACAGGGAGAGAGAGAGAGAGAGATAGAAAGAGAGAAGAGGAGAAAGAGACAGAGAAGGGGGGAGCAGAGAAGTGGGAAGAGAGGCAGAAGCGAAGCTGCCTCTCTGAGAGGAAGATGGTAGAGAGAGCGAGCTCAGGCCTGAAGCTGAAGATCAGCCTGCCTCAGTGGATGGGGAGGGGAATGGGTGTGGCTTGTCTCTTAAAGGGACCAAAACCATAACATTCCCAGGTCTTCCTTATAATAAAAAGCACACACGTCAAGGAAGCAGAAAAGGAAGGGCCCAAGATGGAGGCAGGCAGGTCAGAGGTAATGGGAGTGGGCGTGGCTTGTCCCTTAAAGCGACAGGAACGCACAACAGTGGGGACTTTGTGGATTTGGGCATAGCAAAAGACATCAAAATACCAAATTATCCAATGAGACATGGGGTACTGTGGAACAATTGTCTTATATCCTGCCACTTGTATTTTTTTAATAAAATACTGATCGGCCAGTAACCAGGCAGAAAGTATAGGCAGGACAAACCAGAACCAGAGAATTCTGGGAAGAAGAAAGGGTCAGTCTGCAGTCATCCCCCCAGCTGCAGAGGAAGCAAGATAATGCCTCACTGATAAATAAGAAAAGAAAAAAAAAAGAAAAGGTACCAAACCACATGGCTAACACAGACAACAATTATGGGCTAATTTAATATGTAAGAAAAGGTTAATAAGAAACTTGAGCTAATAGGTCAACTGGTTTATGATTAATGTAGACCTCTGTGTGTTTCTATGAGACTGAATGGCTGTGGGACCTGGCAGGACAGAAATCTCCCACTACAATGAGATGCAGATGTAAATAAAGAATTCTCAACAGAAGAATCTCAAATGGCTGCAAGATATGATAGGGATTGCTCAACATCCTTAGTCATGACGGAAATGTAATCAAAATGACTCTGAGATATGATTTTACACATGTTAGAATGTCTAATATCAAAAACAATGATGATGGGCTATTTTGGAGAGTATTTTGAGTACGGGGAACACTCCTCCACTTGTTATGGGAGTGCAAACTTGTACAGCCACTTTGAACAGCAGTAGGGTGGTTTCTCAGAAAACTGGGAATTAATCTACTCCACACCCAGCATTATCATTCTTAGGCATATACCCAAAAGATTCTCAATCATATCACAAAAACTGTTGCACAACTATGTTCTTAGTAGCATTATTCACAATAGCTAGAATAAGGAAAAAACCTAGATGCTCCTCATCTGAAGAATGAAGAAAATGTCATGCAATTATACAATAGAGTTTTACCCAGCTGTAAAAACAGTGACATAATGAAATTTGGAGCAAATGAATGGAACTAGAAAACATCATACTGAGTGAGGTAACCCAGACCCAGAAAGACAAACTTGGTATGTACTCATTCATAAGCAGATATTAGATGTAAATCAATGGATAATCAGACTATAATCCAAAGATCCAGAGAAGTTTGGTAACAAGGAGTACCCTAAGAAGGATGTATGGATCTCCCTAGAAGGGAGAAATAGATGAGATCTCCTGGGTAAACTGGGAGCAGGAGTCAGTAGAGGGGAGGACATGGGGGATTTGAACATGAAAGAACAGAATGTCCATGTTGGGAATGGATAGAAAGGGAGAACAATGAAAGGGATATCTTGATAAAGGGAGCCATTATAGGATTAGGGAGAAACCTGGTGCTAGGGAAGTACCAGCACAAGGATGACCCCAGCCAGACTCCTAGCAATAGTGGAAAGGGTACAAAAACTGGCCTTCTCCAGTAATCAGATTGGTGCATACCCTAACTGTCATCATCTAACCTTCACCCAGCAACTGATTGAAGCATATGCAGAGATCCAAAACCAAGCACCAGGCCAAGCTCTGGGAGTCCAGTCGAAGAGAGGGAGGATGGATTATATGAGGAAGGTAGGGGTCAACGTCATGAAGGGGAAACCCACAGGGACAGCTGACCTGAGCTTATGGGACTCATTGACTGTAGACTGACAGCTGGATGCCTACATGGACCCAAACTAGACCCTCTGCATGTGAGCAACAATTGTGTAGCTTGGTAGGTTTGGTGGGTCCCTGACAGTGGAATTAGGATCTGTCCCTGGTGCAAGAGCTGACCTTTTGTAGCCCATTCCAGATGGTGGAAAACCTTGTTCAGCCTTGATGCAGGAGTAAGGGGCTAAGTCCTACCTCAACTTAATGTGCCAGGTATTGTTGACTCTTAGAGGAAGAATGGGCCTGCTTGTTGGTCCCAGCCACCTGGCTATCTTACACCCAAAGTAACCACACAGAAACTGTATTAATAAAAGCACTGCTTGGCCCATTAGCTCTAACTTCTTATTGGCCAACTCTTATTTCTCAATTTAACCTATTTCTATTAATCCATGCATCGTCACACGGCAGTGGTATATCCGGTAAAAGTCTAACCAGCATCCATCTCAGGTGGAGGATCCATGGCATCTCTCCACTATTCTGCCTCTCTTCCTCCCAGCATTCAGTTCTGTCTTCTCTGCCTACCTAAGTTCTGCCCTATCAACTAAGTCAAGGCAGTTTCTTTATTCATTAACTAATGAAAGCAACATATAGAAGGACATCCTATACCATTTGATTCCCCATGGGAGGCCTTACCCTTTCTGAAGAGTAGATGAGGGTGAGTTTGGAGGAAGAAGGGGGAGTGGGAGAAGAGGGATGGGTATTGTGGTTAGTATGTAAAATGAGGGTGAGTTTGAAGGAAGAAGGGGGAGTGGGAGGAGAAGAGGGATAGGTATTGTGATTAGTATGTAAAATGAGGGTGAGTTTGGAGGAAGAAGGGGGAGTGGGAGGAGAAGAGGGAAAGGTATTGTGGTTAGTATGTAAAATGAATAAAAAATTTAAATAAAAAACTGTTAAAATTACATGACAAAATTTTAAAGCAAGTGTATTGATTAAACCGACTCTATGAAGTTAAATTCTCACAGTTCTTTTGGAACTTCATTTGTCACTCATAAAATAGCAATATAATTATTCACAGTTATAGGGTGTAGTGTCTATCTTCTTTCCAAAAGAAAGGACTGCAGACACCAATGGTGCGTGTGAAATTTAGACTAGTGATACCAAATGAAGCAGAGATGGATTTGCTGCCCTAAAATCTATTGGCAATGTCAGATGTTTATTAATATTTAGACTTTGGATTTTAGAAATTGGAGCTGATGCCACTGAGAGCAAATTATTAGACATCACGTATGTTGCTATCCAACATACAATGCAGAGAATTCCTGCTATAAATCTGCATTCTATGCTTCTGTGTTGTTCCTATGCATAGTTGCCATCCAAAGATCTTTTTTCACCATTCCTCATCATTAATAATTCCAGCTTGCAATTGTTATTTTATTCTGTATTCAAACCCCCCTGCTGTTTTTACTCCATTTTTTTTCTTGATTAGATATAGAATTTTGATTTAACTTGGCCTCAAACTTGGAACATTTTTGCCTCAGGCTTCTCAGTGCTTTCTCTACAGTCATGTAGCACCATTTCCAGAGTCTTTTTTATAAAGCGTGTATCTTTTAATGAGACCCTAGAAATGAAAAAGTTTCCTGTGTTTCCAGCCTATCATGTTTGCCTAACACCTTCTCTCCTTTTATGTCTTAGCTTATAT
>NW_004949134.1:2274559-2311068 GCF_000317375.1 Microtus ochrogaster | reverse complement strand
AAAAAGATCACACATAAGTTTGTCTTTTTTATATGCCTTAAGAGCACTTAATTATTTTCCTTGATATCATTACTTTACACAACTATTTAATTGTTTTATTCACTATTTTCTTCCCCACTAGATTATAAAATCGATGATGATGGAAATCATTTTAATTTTATCATCAGCAACATTTGGCATAGTACTCAGTACATACTTGTCATTGAATTAATGAATGAATTATTCAGTGAGCTTGGTTATAGTCCTTGAAGCTTTTCAGATAAAAGTCTATAAGTTTCAGAATTTTAATGGTGGTTCAAGTTTACTTTAAATATATTTTATGGTATCATAAAAAGCATCAACATAATTTCTCATGATATTCTTTAGATCTGGGTAATTATTAACATAGTTTATGAACATATTTAGTAATAAAATTTCCCTAGTTTTCAGGAGCTTACTAAAGCTATTAACATATAAATATAAGTTTCTGAATTTATGTGACAAACTTATATGATATTCATTCTAGGCAGATACTGAGATTGTGGCGCATGGGTTGTTTATCAAGAGGAGAGACTATGAGATGAAGGAAAAGTCAGGCTAGAGAGAGGAAACAAATCTGTAAAGCAACTCTGAGAAAACCTAGGCTAATCAGAGAATTTTGCAATGAGCCATGTTCACCAACATTTCTCACGCTGAAATGGCTCCGTATGGCTCACAGCAGCTGAAGCTGACCTTGAAAAACTTGCTGGCACCTAAAGGTAGTCAGCTGACAACTGTCACCTTATCTTGGGAGCAAGTCCTGCCCTAATTTGATACATAAGGTCCATATTATGAGTACCTAAATGTTTAAACTCGTTTTTTCTAAAATCATTTCTCTTCTATAAGTAGTTATAGAAGGTGCCAGAAGTTAAATTCAAAGACAAATCATTTCAACTTTAGACTTTATACTCGTAAATATATTGTTACCTGTAGTGATATTTCATTTGTATTTTAAAAATTACAGCTTTTCTGAAGATGAGAATGCAAAACAGCAACACTAGTCAGCCATATAGAGCAAACAGTGATGGCACACACCTTTAAGCCGAGCTGCCACACTAGTTACCCACAGACGCTGGGCAGCAGTGGTGCACATCTTTTTTCCTAGGACTAGAGAGGAATATAAGACTGGATGAGAAAGGAACTTGTTCTCTTTTAGTCTGAACATTTTGTAGAGGTAAGAGCTTTCTAGTAACTTGGCTGCTTTGCTTTTATGATCTTCAAATTGAACCCCAATATCTGTCTCTGAGTTTTTTATTATTCATACTACAATTGCCCTGTCCCACTAGAATTATATACACATTAGGAATAAGAAAGCAATCTGCATATACATTTTCAGTGGCCATTCCTAATAATTCAGCAACTGAAACTTATTTGTGTGTGTGTGTGTGTATGTGTGTGTGTGTGTGTATACAAACCTTAAATGTAAATGTGATTATATACATGTATAGACAATTCACAAACACAAAATTCTATAGATATTGTTGATGTGGGATTTCCCTCTGTATGCTATGAATATGTTTTATCACCATTAGTTAATAAAGAAGCTACTTAGGCATATTGCAGGGCAGAATATAGCAAGGTGGGAAATCTAAGTTGAGAAAGAGGAGGAAAGAATGCAGAGTTAGAGAGATGTCTTGTATTCACCCAAGAAGCAAGAGGTAACAAACCTTGTTGTAAACTATAAAATAATACAGACCTATTAATCTAAGATGTAAGAGTTAGCTAGAAACATGCCAGAGTCATCAACCAAACAGTGTTGCAATTAATACAATTTTGTGTGATTATTCGGGTCTGTGTGACTTGAAAATGAAAGAACAGTCTCTGCTTAAATATTGCAGATACTGTAAATTTCTGTCAAATAATTTTTGTCTTTAGAAGAAATCCATTATATTTAATTTGGTAAGTGTGTCTGGGTCTTTAACAGATGGGTAAGGAATATTTATTTGTTTATTTGTGAATATTTATTTATTTAGAAGGATGGCACTGGGGTAATATTTTCAACATGGCTGTCTTACTTTACACAAAATGTTTGCCATGCTTTAGTGGACACCAAAATGTCAAAACTAGGGTAACCAATCCATGCTCTACATTTTTTGTTCAGTTCCTTGTGTCACTTTTTCATCTCTCAAAGCTGCGTATCTCAGACAAGTATTAGACTATTGAGGAAAAAATATGTAGATTTTATGAAGAATAAAATGGTGTTTTTAATCCTACTAAAATTTTCACAAGAAATAATTCATTTGGTGAAATCAGGGGCTATAAAAAGAGGAGGAGAAGGAAGAGAAGGCCATACTGAATGCCCCTGAAAAGATTACTTTTAGGTAAAACCTTAATTGATACACAGTATTCTAAGTAAAATAGTTTTAAAACTGATGGTGGGAAATTCTGTATCAGCTTGTCACACAGCTAGATACTTAGTTCAATGCAGAAAACATATTATAGTACAATATTAGTAAGTCATTTACTAATTAAAACATAAACATTATAGACTTAAGATCTGTCAATAGCTAATATTTCATAATCCAATATCTTTCTATATAGCTCTGCTCTTCTTAATTCATCTAAAACTGATTTTTTTTATCTCCTTAAAATACTTTAAATTTATTACTAGTATGTGTGCAGGTCAAGGTTGAGGTCAGAGTACAACTTGTAGAATTCAGCTCTCTCTCTCTACCATGAGGTCCCAAAGAATTGAACTCATCTCATCAGACTGCATGGCAGGCACATTCACTGTACTGTCAAGTTTCCTATTAACTTGCCACAAGCCAAAGACATTTGAGACGAGGGAATCTTCACTGAGAGAATTCCTCCACCAGATTGGTCTGTGGTATATTTTCTTGAGGGATGAGTGATGTTGGAAGGCTCAGTCTATGTGAGTGATTTAACCCCTGAATAGGTGCCCCTGGGATGTATAAGAAAACGTCCTGCTGGGCGGTGGTGGCGCACGCCTTTAATCCCAGCACTCGGGAGGCAGAGGCAGGCGGATGTCTGTGAGTTCGAGACCAGCCTGGTCTACAGAGCTAGTTCCAGGACAGGCTCCAAAGCCACAGAGAAACCCTGTCTCGAAAAACCAAAAAAAGAAAAAAAAGAAAAAAAAAGAAAAAAGAAAACGTCCTGAGAAAGCCATGAAGGACACTCTTCTGTGGCCTCTGCATCAAGTTCCGTCCCCAGGTTTCTGCAAGACATATTTGGAATTATAAGATAAATTAAACCCTTTACTCCCCTAGTTGATTTTAGTCAATGATGTTTTATCATAGCAGTAAGAAGCTAAAAAATATGTTTACCCACTGAGATAACTAACTAGCCCCCTGCTGCTGGAGGACCTTCCACTCCTTCAGCCAATAGTCCCTGAAGTAGGAGCCCACTGCAGCTCAATGGGTCCCTCGCTTTTATTTTCTAAACTTACATACCATATGTTGATGTTTGTGGTGTTAAACTTTCCATGTTACTGAATATATGATGAAAACAGCTTGATGGGGGGCCAAGCAGGTCACATAATGGAGGATAGAAATCCAAGAAAGGAAAAAGTCTTTGCCAGTGGCCTTCTTCCACACACACTTTTATTCCATTACCTCCCAATCTATAAGATGTTATCTCTCAAATGCAGCAGGATCTCTCCCACAAACGAATTCTCTCTATAAAGGCTGTTCTTGACATATCTAAGGATCTGCCCTTAGGCTCTTCTTGATCAAATTGAGGAAGAGGAAATTAACCCAGTATTAGTCAATTAATATTGGAGTTAGTCATTTATTGCCATGCAAATTATCTTCATATTAGCTTTAATTATATGTTAAATAAATTAACAACTCTCTTTACTATAATTATATATGTCTAATATGGAGGTAGATAACTGGAATATCTTCTTTGCTAATAACTTCTATAGAATGCAACTAATATCAAGCTCATGGTAAGTAAGTGGAAGGCACATTTATTTATTTTTTTCAATCAGAACAGTAGGTTTTGTGGAGTACCTTAAACATGTTTATCTTTCCACTTGCTAAAATAATGAGAAGCCTAAAGTTATTGAAAATTGTAGCAGTGACATAATTCAGGGAAAGATTTCCTTGTTAATCTAGGTTAAAGTGAAATAATAGCTCTTACCTTCAAAACCAGGCTACCTGCATTGGTTAGATTTCATCAAATTGACACAAACTAAAGTCACCTGGAACTAGACAACCTCAATTGAGGGTTTATATTTACCAGGTTGTTCTGTGAAGGCCCAGTCCACTGCCAAATAAAAGAAAGTTAGTTGAGAATGAACCATTGGTGGCACAAATCTTTAAGCAACATTTAGCTATAGTTTCTGTGTCAAGCTCCTGCACTGAGTTATTGCTAGACCTCACTCAAAGAAAGAATGACACCCGGAAAAGTAACATAAAGTAGACCTTTTCACCCCCAAGGTGTTTCCAGTCATGATGTTTATCACAGCAAAAGAAAGCAAAGTAGAACACTGCCACAACTGTTATAATATTTAACAAATATAATTTTGATAGACTTTTCAGTTCTTCAACTAGAAGTTATATAGGTGAAATGAATATCTCTCTAAATATATATAGTGAAAAAGAGTACCTTAGTAAGATACATAAATAGTCTAGTGACATTAGTGGCTATAACTCTAGGAAATAAAGATTAGATATTTGTGATTTATGTGAATTGTATATATTTATGACCATCCTGGGCTATAGAGTGAGTTCTTGGCCAGATAAGCCATGTATCAAAAAATAATAGTAAAAGCTATGAATAGTACAAATTAAAATACACTTATTTAGATTATTTTATTTAGCTATATTTTAACCAAAAAAGCATTTGAAATGCATTTACTAATGTTGAGATATATTTCTTATGGCATACCTTTTAGGGCTTTGATAAATGATATTATATACTTTCAACCACTTTTAATTATCCTTAATAATCCCAAAAGGTTTAAAAGTGTTTTCAATGCTATTCAAAGTGGCTTGATGGCTATTAAAGGCTGAGTGCCTCTGCCTGAGAGAAATCTTGGCTGCTAACTTAGGTAATTATAGACATTCCTAAGGCTATTAAACTCATAAGGCTGTTAAAACATCTAATGGTTCTTAGCATTGATTATAAGACATGAAATTGCTTGGCTAGGTTAGAGTGTCTTGTATTAAGCATTTAGGTCAATAGTTCTCTAGACAAAGGCTTATCTATGTCCTATGATGTAAAACTACATTGCAGCCACCCCATAAACATTAGCTATTTTCTACTTTTTGAAGACATAATGTATGCTCTCGTTCTATGCTTGAACCACTTATTCATGTAACACTTCAATACACAATGAATAATTAAATCCTATATTTGGATTAAATAATTTTGAAATTCTGTTCTAGTATATATAACACAAACATTTTGATTTATATATTCCATTGTCATTTGCAAATGTAAATTAAGTGGAATTGGCATGTAGTCAGGTGGTAGAGTATATGACTAACATTCACCAGGTACTGCATTTGATCGCTAGCATCACACACAAAAAAATATATGTATTAATCAATAAGTGATATTTTAATCTATGTGAAGACTTATCTAGACAAATTCTCTATTTTTACTCAATGACCTGAGCTAGACACAGTTTACATAATTTAATAATTTATAAAACCATGAAGAAGCATATTTACAATATTAAAACTATATGGAGTTACAATGGACAATATTCAATAGAGAAAAGTAGCCCGTTGTGTTAAGTAATCCATTATTTATAAAATAATAAGCTACTTCATTTTTATTTTTAATAAATGAATTTACTATAATGATGATTCCATTGTTTCTGTGAATAGATAGACCTAACTTTTGCTATTCCAAAAAAACATAAATAAAAATTAATAATAGTTTGTGACTATTGGAGGAGGCTGCTTATTTGGTCCCCGCCCGCTTACGTGACAGTTTTCATCTGTCAAATTGACTGAATCTGTTTCAGAACATTATTAGCTTTTTAAAAACCTCAAATTATATAGTTCTCTCCCCTCCTCAAATATTATATACAGAAATTGCTTAAGACTGGCATAATTGAATATAAAACAAGGAAGTAAAATAAGGATTTGATGTAAAATATCCTTATTTTCATTTGTTCTTTCTCTTAAATTGCTGTGACAGATATAATTGGCAAGAAATATATCAAGTTGCTTGCAGTAAAATTCTCAAATCATTGAACATTTCTCTATTTCACCATACTGGAAAATCTTTTACCCTATGGAAACAGGGTAAATTCTTCATGTTCTTTGCCTGTCCTAGAGGAGTAATCCTATATTAAATTCTCTAATTCATGAAGATGAAATTTAACAATTAATATGAAATATATTTAACATATGAGACATTGTAAAATTTTTCTGTTATTTTATTAGCTTTGCTTGTTTGTTGTAATGCCACGGAGAAAATTTCAAGGCTCCACACAAGCAAAGGAAGTGCTTTATCACTGAATAATACCCATAGCTCCGAAATGATAGTCTTGTGGAAATTATTTATTCATCCTAAGCTCATAAGCAGTTCTTTGATCCTGTAATGAATGGTTTGTGGCTTTTAGGTATAGAGAATAAAATGCATAGCAACCAGTAGCATCAAGTAGCACACATCTGGAAAAAAGTAGATAATATAAACAATAAGATGCAATGATAACATACTATCAGAAAGCAGTGATGGTGATGAATCATTTAGTGCATTTTTTTGTGAAAGAATATGTGTTTAGGTGAGTCTCTCATTTCTCACCATTTTTCTTTCACAAAAATTAAATAATTTAGTTTGAAGATACTAAAAAGTAGCAAGGGTTTAAAAGTTGTTCTGGCCTCAGTACCTAGGGAAGGAAATGAAACCCATGAGAATCAAAAGACGAAAATGCTGTGATATAAAATTTCAGAGAGGAGTACAGTGATAAAATGTGAGTATGATATTCTATATGCATTTTCCTCAAATATGAAATTTAGTGAACATGAAGCTACAGAAATACTTAAGTAGAATACAGAGAAAATATTTGGCATTCAATTATTCTGAAATATATGATGTGTTATTACTAAGTTATTAATTTCTCACAAGATAAAGTATAAATTCCATGGTATCCCCATATCAAAGTTTTTTGTCAACGTTGGTAAGCTAGTTTTTCAATGTGCATGAAAATATTAAGTCCTAAAGTAATTTAAAATTTTTATGACTTATGATATAAAAATACAAAGAAGACCATTGGCAGTGGAAAGGTACAAAGTAGGGCAGGAGGATGAGGGAGTAAAGGTACAGAAAGAAGATAAATTAAAACAAAATATGTTCAAACTATCATAATGAATCCTAATATTCTGTATGGTGATTCAAAAAAATAAATGTTAAAGGTGAGTGTCAGCACATCCAGCCTCAAGGCATCTCCTGACTTTTTATTTGGTGATGTTTGTTTCCTTAAGTGCTATCTATGAGTGGCCTCCAGCAGTAGGACTAGAATCTCTATCCATAGTGCATGAGCTGCTTTCTGGAGCCCTTTCCCTATGGTGGAATGCTATGATAAGCCTTACTGCAGTAGGGAGAGGCTTGGTCCTGCCCCAACTTAAATTCCCAGACTTTGTTGAATTCCCCTGGAAACTTTTACCAGTTGGGAGGAGTAGATGGGGGTAGGCCTGGTGGGGAGACAAAGGGCGAGGAGTCAGGAGAGGAACTCCAAATTGGGATGCAAAACAAAATAAAAAGAGAGCCAAGTACTGTCAAGAAAGAACGAAAGAAAGAAAGAAAGAAAGAAAGAAAGAAAGAAAGAAAGAAAGAAAGAAAGAAACAAACAAACAAACAAACAAACAAATGTTAACTTGATATCTTAGGGGGACGAAGTGTGACTTATAATAGGTTTTTTGTACTCCATTGGATATTTCCACAACATTATGCATGCAAACACAACTAATTTAATTAACTGGGTTACAAAAAGAGGAGGAGAAGAAGAAGAGGGCAGATGAAGAGGAGAGAGGTTGTGGGAGAAGGAGGAGGGGTAGAGGAGATAGTGATAATTTGTTATTTTCCATAACAGTTGTGCCACAGTTTTACCAGTGGAGATTCCTTGCTTGAGAGGCTGGCAATATACCACAGCTAGGTAACACATTGATGTTTTATCTCCTCTGTTAGCCTGCATAGCATTGTCTTGTATGCTGAACCTGAGATAGCAGTAAGCAGGAAGATAGTACACAGTTCGCATCCAATTTTTTTTCTATACTTTTCAGATGAGATATACCCTATCTTCAGCAATAGTACTCATCATATAGGGATGTTGGACAAACAAGAGGAATCACCTGTATTCTTTGGGGCTTCTGGGACTCGTCAGACTTACAGTTCATAAAAAGATACACCACATCTAACAGTGTTTTTGTTTGATCAAAATGACTTCTCAGAACAACATTATCAAGCCATATAGGAAATGGTTTCTTTTGGCTGTCAACTCGACAGGATTGAGAAGCACCTAGGAGAGTATAAAAGTCTATCTTTGCTTTCAAGAAATGCTTAACTTTATCATTTTTGTTATGACAAAATCAACAGTTTATTCCACTAAGTTATTCAAACATTGAACAAGTTATTGGGAGCTGTTGGGAATGTGGAATGTCAGGGCAGAGTTTGAGGAAGTGATTTCACTGAGGAAGTATCTTTCAGTGGTTTATTTACTTCATGCTGTTATTCCCTTTTTCCCTTTGCTTCCAAGAACCTAGCCTCTCTGCTTCATCACAGAGTCTCTGCCATTTTATTCTGACTGCACCCTTGGCACAGAAATAAAATAGCCTAATGATCATAGATCGTACTCTTTAAACCAATTAGTGCAAATAATTCTTCCCTTGTTTGAGTTTATTGTTCATGTAATTGTCACAGTAAGAAAAGACTGATAAATACAACCCCTAAGCATCTGATACATTTGTACTTAGAGATGTCAAGAGGACGGAACTGTGATATAAGAGGACTATTGTTGTCACAAGAGGAAAGACTATAGTACCATAGAACTTGTTCTCATTCCTTTTGGTCTCTCTGTCTGTCTACCTGTCTCTACTTCCCTTTTTCTGTCTGTCTCTCCCTCTTTTATTCTGTCTCCCTCCTTTTTCCTCTCTTTCCTCTTGCTCTCTCTTGGCTCCCATTTTATCCTTTCTTATCAAACTAAATCCTATTTACATTATTTCTTTTAGGTACATTAAGATATTCAAACATGCTAAAGTAAAAATTTGCAAACTGAATATGTTTCTTTGAGGTGATGGGTAATTTTTTGTTTTTCCAATTTTAAACATTATAACAGTATTTGTGAGCTACAGATGGTAATCTGATACATGCATATAGTCTTTTTAAATTAATACTGTTTGTATTGGACTTTTAAAAAATCTTTGTGCATATGTGTGTGTTTATATATCTGTGTATGATGCAAACCTATGCGTGACAGATGCCTCGATGGCATGTATGTGAATGGAGATAAGAGGATAACCTTGAATTTTGGTTTTTGCCTAATCCCTGCTTCAAACAGGGTCTGTATTTTCTTCTTCAGTACTTTGTATGACAAAGTAGCTGGGTTATGAACTTCCTGGGATTTTGTCTCTGCCTCCCATCTTGCTGAAAGGAATATTAAAATTATTGATGCATGCTGCTTTACTTTTATTTATATTCTGGTGATTTCAAGTTTGTTCCTCATCATTGTAGAAAATACAAAATTTTCTTGCTTTTGAAAAAAATTAATTCCTCCTTTTTCTTTGTAAAAATTTGGTTAGATTTGTTTTGAGAACCATACAATTATACAACTATACAATTTGCTGTCTTAGTTAATGTTATATTGCTTGGAAAAATATCATAACCAAGACAATTCTCATAAAAGTAAGCATTTAATTGGGGGATTCCTTATAGTTTTAGAAGGTTAGTGTATGCTTATCATGTAGTATAAATAGACGTGGTGCTAGAGCAGTAGCTGAAAGTTTTACATCCTGATCCATAGGCAGCAGGTTGGAATGTGGCAGACTGGCGTGGATTTTGAAACCTCAAAGCTTATCTTTGGTGAAACATTTCCTCCAACAAGTTCGTATCCCTCCAACAAGACCATCCTTCCTCCAACAAGGCCATACCTTCTAATTCTTCATAACAATTCATTAAGTAGGGACTAATTATGCAAATATATGACCATATAAGGACCATTCTCATTTAAACCATCAAATTTGCTAATACTTAAATTTTATTCATTATATTAATAATGTTTGATAACTTATATTTTCATTTACTATACAGATATCAATTTCAGAAAACCAAAAACAGACTATAACCATGGTGTAAATATTGGGCTTTAGAGTTATTGATATTCCATAATAAACATAAATAATATGTGACATTTCTATGCAAATGTGTTTGAAAAGACTTGTTTATTGTGGTTAGAAAATCTTGAAGACAGTTCAAGGAATGGAGACTAATTCTAGATTGGGTGCTGGTAATAAGCCAAGACAATTATCCCACGGCAATTATTCTCAAAACATTTGATCTACAGAGATGGCAGGCTAAAGATATGCTAACATGTAACAGGCATCTAAGCAGCAGTCCTTCTGATTAGCAGAAAGAAAGATTATACTTGGCATTTTGAAAGTGGCAGAGTGACCTTGTGTATGTGGCATATTCAAGTGATCTCACAGCGAGTTACACTCATGTTGGCATTCTGCAAGACTGCTTATGTCCAACAAAAAAACAGAGTCTAATGATGAACACCAGACAAGCATTTAGTAACATGGATGCCTAAATTATCTTACCTCTTGAATGCTAGAATACTGGTGTTTCTGGAAGCCTAACACAAACATTAAACTTTAAGAAGCCCAAACATTTTTCACAGTTACTGAAAATAGAGATATTTGTATGGGGGCTGGAGAGATGACTCAGTGGTTAAAGGCACTGGCTGCTCTTCCAGAGGATATGAGTTCAAATCCCAGAACCCATGTGGAAGCACACAACTGTTTGTAACTCCAGTTCCAGGAGACCTTACACCCTCACATGGACATACATGCAAGCAAAACACCAATGCACATAAAAATTGACATAAATAAAGACACACAAATTTAGACTTCCTCCCCTCCTCCCATTCCCCATGTAGCTTATAAACATCTATAAAGAGCCAATCAAGCAAGGAATCAAATGAAATGATGCTTCAAATATTGACTTAAAATAATAAAATTAGCTTTTGCTGTAAAACACACACACACACACACACACACACACACAAAGGTATTTTTTTGGACAACCTCTCCAGTTTAGAACTTTATTTTTATTTTGTTCTTCTGTGCACTGGCTGTTGACTATAAGCAACACTGCAAACTACACTGTTTAGATTCTGAATGTATGTTGTACTATGGTCTCTGTATGTCATCTTCTTGTCTACCAACTTACCCATGGGCATCAAGCCTGAAATGATATAAGCCCTGTATACTCACTCTGATGATCATGACCTTTAAAAGCTAAGCTACAGATATTTTCTGTGTCCCTATATGACAAAGTTGAGAATTGTAGATCTCACAGGAGGTTGTGTGTGTCTTCAAATTAGCATTGATGATATACTTGTTTTAATTTCCTTGCTATTGTGAAAACATAAGTATCTAAACTGATGAAATTGAAAGAAGCATATCTTGTCTTCACTACAAACTAACATCATTATTAGCATTCTAAATTATGGCTCCAAGTACTGAAAAATATTTTTTCTGAAGCATTTATAATTTCTGTATCTTCTTTAGAGTATATATGGTATATATATATTACCCATATATATATATACACATATATATATATATATATATATATGGGTAATTTGAGAAAAATGAACTTTTACAAAGGACACTATGAATATTGATATCAATTAAGGAAGTGAGAGTGTACAGATAGAGAAATTTACCCATAATTTGTTGTAATACATACTTCCATAAAATGTCAATTTAGGTTCAGGAAAATGAGTACTGAATGATCACCATATTCTAAGTGTCATCAAAGTGTTCTGTATTGGCACTTTTCATTTTGTACAAAAAAAATCATTGTTTTTAAACTATTCATTTACTTTTTAAATTATCATCACATTTCTCACAGATGGATAGTTTAATAGAACAATGTTCAAGCTATGTAAAATAGAAGCAAACTCTAAGCTCATCTTTAAGTTATTGTTAGATTCTGCAAGCATAAAATTGTTCTGTCAAAGTGCTTTCAAAGTTTCTGAAAATTCAGTCTCAATATATGGGCTCAATTGTGAACCAGTGAAAGATAAAATCCAGTCTCCACACTTTTATCAGTACTGCCTGATACTTTGTTTAAACCTTGAGCATTTCATATTTGTAACATCATATCTCATTGTAACAGAAAGAAAGCTGAGAACATTTCCTATGTTTTTAAATTTAAGGATGAACACAAGTGAGAACAACAGCAACAAAATGACATCATTGCTCAGGAATTTGTCAAACCTAAAATCAAACACAACTAAGTGCATTATGAATGAAGTCAAAGAGGTTAATGGATAAGAATCAATGAGTTATCTGCTTTGTATTATAAATTTAGAATAGGAAACAAAAGTCCTTAACCTCCAGGGAATTATAAACTGCTTTGGTATTTCACCTTACCACAGTTAGAATGGAAGACCAAAATATGAAAGCAGATTCTGACATAGGTATGGAGAGAGGGAATGCTTAAACAGATAGTGGGAGTACAGGCTCCTATAATCATTATGAAAAGCCATGTGGAGATTACACAAACAGCCAAGAAAAGATTCATCATATTAGCCAGCTATATTATCCTCAGATATATACCCAAAGGATTTTATATCCTATTATAGAGATATCTACTCATTTATATTCACAGCTGTTCTGTTCACAATAGCAAGGAGTCATAAATAGCCGAGATGTCTATCAACAACTGAATGGATAATAAATTTAGTATATTTATATAACAAAATATTATTCATTGTTAAGAAAAATAAAATTATTAAATGCATAGAAAAATAGATGATCAGGAAGTAATTATTTTCAATTAGTTAATTCAGACCCACAAAGATAAAGAAAAGAGAGAATGAGAGAGAGAGAGAGAGAGAGAGAGAGAGAGAGAGAGAGAGAGAGAGAGAGAGACTGATGTTTGAACATTCATAGTCATCAGGGAAATACAAATTAAAACTACTCTGAGATTTCACTTTATTCTGGTGTGATGGTTTGAATAAAACTGGCCCCATAAGATGACTTGGGGTGGGCTTTGAGGTTTCAAAATCCCATACCAGTTCCAATAGCTCAAGGATCGAAACAGATAAGGAAACAGAAAGATTAACAGAAGTCAGAGACAGTGATACCTACAAGGAAACAGTGTCTTCTAGACAAAGCAGGATAACTACAATATGATCTCATATGATTACGACAGCATGTACATTACATTCAGAAGCTCAAATCAAAATAGATTCAAGAATGGAGGCAAAAAGTTGGTTACCAAGTCCTACTACTAGCTGAAGAACTATTGGCAGTTGATAAATGCTGAGAAAGGGGGGATAAGATTTCTTTGAAGGGAGTTGGTAGATTTATCATGTTCCAATGGAAAGTTACACATCCAAAAATGTATGGACAGCAAAACTGGCCATAGTAGGTTTAAAAAACAAGCAAAAACAGGACACAAATTTCTATGAGTAAGGAGGAGAGCCGTGGATTGAGGTGAAGTTGGATGAGGGGTTTAAAAATTCTACCAAAACACATTGTATTAAATTCTCAAAGAACTATCAGAAATAGTGAATGAACTTTAGAACTTGTTTCTATTTATCTTTAATACATTTGTGCATATTTTGTGTGAATGCTTATGTTTGGCTAAATGGATATACTTATGTAAAGGCATATATGTGGTTAACAGAAAACAAGTTTTTGGAGCAGAATCTCTTCATCCATAATGAGGGTACTGGTATTTAATTTAGAAGCATGTACCTTTATCCATTAAACCTTTTTGATGTCGCCAGATTTTTTTTAAGATATGCAATATTAAGATGTTTGTAGCAAAGCAATTTAGAGCTGCACTCTAATTTCATTTATTCCAGGAATCTGTTCTTTCTCCTGTGAGTGAATATATCCTTCAGGTGCCATTTTCCTTCTCTGTACTTTCACTGTGCGATGAAGTCTTATTGGGATGGCTGTCTAATGATGCTTTGAATCTGTAATAATCTCTGCTTTATACCAGAAACATCCATTAGTGCCTGAATGATTGTGTCTGTGTATTAAATGTGTATATAAGTTTATAAGATAATATAATAATGATGTATATCTCTGTGTGTTCTATACCATTTGCTACCACAGTTAGATTTTGCCTACTCTTTGGTAGTTACATATTGTCTTGTCTTTGTGTATATATTGTTCTTTTCTAAAATAATGTAATGCTCCATCCAAATGGTAAGACTTGCCTGAACTTTCCTTAAAATTTCCGAAAAAGGTTTTTTTTTACCTTTGCATTTGGAGAAAATGTATTCTTTTAATGGAATTTTTGTAAATAAATTATATATATATGTATATATAAAGAATGTATGTTATATATCAAGGATATATATGATAGCATTACTCTATTAAATGCTATGAATGCTTTTAGTGATTTAATCTGAATTTGTATGTTTTACAATTTTAAAGACTACTATAATTTCAGCAGTAGTGTCTGAAATCATATTGCATTTTTGTGTATTCAATGCACATGTCTTCCTTATACAGAAGGCTAAACTATCTTAGGAATCAATATCATGTTTTCGTTTATCTTCCTCTGAAGTTAAACTGTACTTGAAATTCCAATGAAATCAGTATAATTTATACTGTACGTTAAGAATTGAATTAATCAATGACATACAAAGAAACTTCACAATTACTTTATCTCCATATATAATTTCTGTATTTTTACTTCCCTATTCTGTGTGATGTCACTTTCTCCAACAGTCTGACAGTCACAATTTTCAGTTTTATAAATGAGAAACTATTTGAGCAGGGCACTTTGAAATGGTTCAGTTGTTAAAGACGTTTGCCATTTATCGTAATGACCTGGATTTTTATCCTTGGACCCTCATAATAGAAGGGGGTATTGACAATTGATGTTTATGTCCACAGGTTGTCCTCTGACCTTCGCATAAGCACTGTTGCATGGGCATCACCCTCACTAAAAAAAATATATATATTCTTTTTTTAATTTACTTATTTAGTTTACATCCTGACCAAAGTTTTCCCCTTCCTCTGCTCTCAGTCATTTTTAAGGTGTACTAAAACTATCGATGTCATTCTCTAGATTACCTGTTTGCTGTTCAGAACCAAATAGAGTCTTAACTAAATTCAAAAGACAAACTTTCCTTAATATTCTAAACTAATAATCATCTTCCCTAAAATGATTACAATGTTTACAGAAACTATAATGATCTACATATTCTTTTAGCTACTTCTAAATATCAAATTTTGCCTCAGTGCTGATCCTAAGTTTTATATGAAGTTTCTCAATGGAGGTTTGCAAATCTTGCTTTTAATCTATCACAAGGCTATTTCCCTTAGATTAATTGCCCAATACTTGATAATCGTATTTGACTCTCACACAAGTGCATACTTAAAAGCTTTTCACATTTTCTGAAGTGTGTGATCATTATTTTATTATTTTCTACTAGCTAGAGAGTAAACTTTTTATAAACATTTAATCTAATCTCTTTATAACATCGTCTCATCCTTTAAAGCATGAGAAGAGAAGTCTTCATTTAAGAACACTTGTAATTCCACACCTTTGTACTAATCAGTTTTCCTCATGTATAGTCCTTATATAATTTTGTCTATTGCTGAATGTTTAATGGAATAAGATAACCAGCATTCTGTGACTATAAAATTTAGAGCGGAACCTCATTTATTTTATAATATACTCCTATATAACCTATATAAATAAATCAAAATATTTGGGGTTCTCAATTCATTTGTTCCTGTACTGGGATTCTAAATAGACTTTTATTTATGTTCTGTGTTATTTGTTGTGTTTTAGTACATGGCTTATGTACAAATCACAAGTTCATAAATCACTTATTAATGTACATGTCCCTATTCAGAAAATACATTTGAGATCTTGTGGGACAAAAAAAAAATAATCTGAGAAGTCAGTGAAAATAATGCAAATGTATTTCTCATGTTGAGCATTGTTTTCCCATAGATAATTCTAAATAATGAGATGAATAACTGTGCAAACAAAGTAATTACTCATCATCTGTGTTGTGTGGTATATACATATATAAGTGACAGTGGCTGAGCATTTTCTTTATGCTCTAGGGGTTTTGTAGAAAGAAATTACAAAGGGATCATCTTTATTCAGACACCTTTGGGACTGAAAGCAGCTAGCTAGAGAAAAGAGAAAACATTCAAATTAACAGAAACTGATAATTGTAAAGATTTTAAAGACAGAATGCATTTTATACATTCAGTGACTACCAAGATACCTAATGTGGGTTAGATGTAGTAATACAGGGTTGTGCACACCAAGAGTCAGATTGCACAGAAATTTAAGAATGTAAGTGGAAGTTATGAAATGACTTTAACCAAGGGGGTGAAAAAAGGCTGTTGTGGAAAGATTTGAGGTATAAGACAATATTCACCTAGGCTGGAGAAATGCAACATATTTGAGAAATGCTTCAAGTAGAACAGATTGCATTCATGAATTGATATCCTTAGGGAGTAAATAAAACAAGTAAAGAAGACTCCTTTGCTCTGGTTTGAGGCATTAATTAAAGAATCTTGCTTTTTCCTGACACTCTTTGGGAATGTAGGGGATATCTATTATTTTGTTTTCTTGTTTAGTTTCATAGTTAAGAATATAGCATCCTGATATTTTCATGGGGACTTATTTTCCCCCTTCTGATTACACATTCTGTTTCTGTTGTTATTGTTTTGTATGCTTGCTTGCTTTCTTGATTTTTTTTCTTTTTTGGTGACTACTTCACATCCTAGATTCAAAATGGATATGTGCTGGGTGCTTGACTTACCACCATTTTCAAATCATCTTTCAGAGCAATCAAATGAGTTGCAGTATCTGACCTAGTCAAGTGTAAGCCTGACAGTATTGTTTGGGAAAGAGGTGTTTTGTGGTGAGATTAAGTAAGTAAATTTCAGGTTGGAATACCTAGGGTTTACCATGCTATAGAAAACATGAGAGAAAATGAGGCCAATGCAGAGACAAACCACATCAGGAGGTAAAATGAAAGATTAATTTCTGAAGCTATCATCAAATCTCTGAAGTCCTTAAATCAAATACAGTTGACCTTTAATTTGCCTATCCTAAAAATTAGTTTTCACCTGCAGGAGCCTACATGAATTGGATCTGCCTTCAACATAATGAAGAGTTCTAGCTTATTAGGGTGAGATATGTTTTAGGTAGATTAATTTGGAATTGCTTATTTAAGTTTTTAATATTAAATCTCAGGATGACAGTTAAATTTTAATTTCATACAAATCATCATTTTGTGAATTCATGTTTCAAATATTGCTAAATCTTATGAGCTTACAGCTATTAGATATTTCTGTGTAAATATCAAATAAATGTTACATAAAATACTTGGAGCCTTAGAAAAGAAGTCAGAGATTTTTATGGTTGAAAAATTTCACAATAGTAAAAAACTTTTAAGTTGTAGAAGTAAAGAATTAAACTTACAAAATAAGACAAATTGAATCAATAGCTTATTCAGGTTAAACTTGTAGACACAATGCTATATCAATCTCAAACCTTTCAGATAAAGGAGAATATAAAGAAGTTCAGAAACAATCACCAATAAAGGTAGAAATAGAAATTTTAGGAAATCAAGAAAGAAATGAGCGTTGAGATATTTTTTATCTATCTTTAAAAAACATAATTTAATATCTCTGGATTTCCTTAACCAGTTCTTAAGGTCACTAACACACTGAGACTCCTCCATGTTCCAAATATCTTCTACACCGGTGTTAATAGTGGGGTTCCTTTGAATGCTTGAATACAGCTACAAACTTACCATACAGATGCTATTTTATCATTTGGTAATTTAAAAATACTGCTCCTGTTGTTATAAAATATTTCCAGACTTTAAAGTTTAAAGTTAGAGTTCAATAGACAAAATAGGCCCTCTATATGTAGGGGATTTATACCCATAAATTCTCCAAACTGAATATTCAAAGTATTAGAAGAAATCACGTATATAATAAATATTTAAAGACATTTTTACTTATCATTCATTATTCTCTAAACAATACAGTATATGATAAACTTTCATAACCTTTGCATATCATTAGTTATCATAAGTAATCAAAAGATGATTTGAATTTTATAGAAGAATATGTGTAGGTTATATGCAAATATTACAGTATTTTTAGAAGCGACTGAGAATGTACAAATAATGGTACCCATAAGGGTTCTGGAGCCAGTATCCTACAGATATCTATAAGTGACTATATATGTGATGACTACTATATATATATATGTGTTGCCTGTGTACTGCTGATGACATGTATACAAAATTTAAGTCATGAATTTTTGTATGGTTTGTATATGGATTATTTTGTAATAATAATAATAATAATAATAATATACAATCTTTGTAACCAACTGAAATTTTGTATGTTTTTCAACGATGTACCCAAATGATAGCTTTACTGTCTCTGTCAACCAATTAAAATTCAGTACCCCAAAAGAATGAAGGTCATTGGCTATTGAAACAGAATTTAGTACTTTATCATACCATTAAATTCTTATTTTTCAAGTCATTAATGCATCTATTAAAAATAATGTGAATCATTTCCATATAAATCACACATAGGCCAGTGAGGTAGTTCAGTTGTTATATTAGATTCTAAGCATCCAAAAAGCCCTTAGTTTGAATAACCAAACCACATAATCATGCATTGTGGTACATGCCTGTTATCTAAGCATTCTCAAGGGGGAGGCTGAAGAAAAAGATGTTCCAGGTCATCCTTAGCTCCATAACAATTTCATAACCATTTTAGGATACTTGGAATCCCACCTCAAACAAATAACTTAAAAAACAGTCACTTTCAACAGCATCTTTTAGTTTTTTTCCCTCTGCCATATCTCATTGTTTGTCTCAATTTGTTTCGTTCTCTGTTATTGTATGAACTATCTCCATATTTTTGTATGAAATTAAAATATATTAAGGTTTTGAATTATTTCTTTGGGTTTTACAAGTTATGTATACTTTTAAAAACTTTACGATATAAATCATCACAACAAAGGGGAACTAGACAGAAGTAGAAAGACAAATATTGAAACCTTTATTTCATGATCATAGAGCTTTTAATACATGATACATATGGAAGAGCAGAATTAAGAATTGGGGAAGAACTGTTTCTGTAGCCAGCTAGCAGGTGAAGTTTCTGCCAGTAGGCTGCCTCAACACCCCTATCCAATCCATCAGACCTTAAAATCTACAAGTTTCCCCTCTGCCCCCAAACCCTCCTATGCTGTCCATCCCATAACTTCAGTGAATCTCTAAGACACAGCCTGTTACTATACAGAGAGGACCAAGAGGTGAGTGACCACTGACCGGTGGAACACTGCACTCTTTAGGCCCTCCAAACTGAGACATTATCCTGGGCCGCTCCCAGACCTGTATGGGCTTCTCTAGCCAATCAGAAGATGAGGTTACTGCAGGTAGGCTTCTCCAATACCCCATCCCAATCAGACGCTGAAGACTACAAGTCCCTCTCCACCCCCAAACACTCATATTTTTCCTGCAACCTCAGTGGAACTCTGAAATATAAGCTGCAACTACACGGAAAGGATCAAAGAGGAACTTTGAATAACAAGCTGTGTCTGCACAGAGTGTACCAAGAGAGCAAACCAAGAGAGCAGACCAAGAGAAAGGGCCTAGAAAGAGGGAAAAGAGGGATCTCAGTGGCTCCCTGAGAAACAGGCAGTGACAGTATAGAGCATACTTAGAACAGTTCCCAAAGACACAGATAGCCACTGCAAGGATTGGAACAAAATGCAAAGACACTGCTCTCAGCAACTAAAGAAAAAGATAGGTAAGTGTCAATGCAAGAATTAATTCAAAAACCTAAAAAGCAGAATGGTAACACTAGAACCCAGTGGTAATACAACAGGAAGACTTGCTCAGCTTAACCCAAAAGAAGCAGAAGAAAACAATTTTAAATGTAACTTTAAAGGGGGAATGAAAAACTCCCTTAAAGAAATGGGGGAAAGGCAAAAAATTGAAAGAAATTAATAATCTCTCAAAGAAACCCAAGAAAACCAAGAGAAAACAATCAGGTGAAGCAAACAGCTCAAACAATTCCAGACTTGAATTTAAATAGACACAATAAAGAAAGCAGAAGCTGAGGTAGTTCAGTAACTACAGAGGCAAGCAAAACCAAAAGTATACAAGAGATAGAAGAGAAAAAACTCAGGTGTTGAAGATACTATAGAGAAAATAGATTCACTGGTCAAAGAAAACATTAAATTCAACAAATTCTAAGCACAGACATTCAGGAAATCTGGGATGCCATGAAGAAAACTAAAAATTATAGGAATAGAAGAAGGAGAAGAACTCCAGCTCAAAGGTACAAAAATATATTCATCAAATTATTGAAAACTTTTACAACCTAAAGGAGGATATCCTTATAAAGGTATAAGAAGCTTACAGAACACCAAAGACTGGAACAAAAATGTCCCCTCACCACAAAACAATCAAAACACAAACCATACAGAATAAACACAGAATATTAAGAGCTGCAAAAGAAGAACCACAAATAACAAATAAAGGCATAACTAACAGAATTACACTCAACGTCTCAATGGAAACTCTGAAAACCAGAAGGGCCTAGACAGATGTGCTGCAGACACTACCTGCTGTATGACAATGGTCTGTACCCTGTCATTTATATTTTAAATAAATGTTGATTGGCCAGTAGCTGGACAGGAAACATAGGCAGGTGACCAGGCAGAAAGTAGAGGCAGGGCAATGAGAATTCTGGGAAGAGGGAAGTTTCAGTCTGCATTCATTGCACAGACAGAGAGGAAGCCAGACACAGAAAAAGCAGGATGTGACTGCTTCTCCAAAAAAGTTATCAAGCCACATGATAACACAGACAAGAATTATGTGCTAATATAAGTTATAAGTGTTTCTAAGAAGCCTGAGTTCCTAGGACAAACAGTTTATAATTACTGTAGACATCTGTGTTTTTCTTTGGTGTTGAAATAGGAGTGGTGGGGCTGCATCCCTAGCACCCCGGGCTGCCTCCGGCTAGCTTTACCCCAAATAATTACACGGAAACTGTATTCTTTTAATCACTGCTTGGCCCATTTCTATCTAGCCTCTTCTAGGCAATCTCTCACCTGGACTAGCCCATCTCTAATAATTTGCTGTAGCCCACAAGGTGGCTTACCAGAGAGATTCTAGCCTACGTCCATCCTGGGTCGGAGCTTCATTGCGTGTGCCTCAGAGTGTCTGAGGCATCTGCCCCCGAGAGGAGAGCGGTCGAGTCTGACCTCACTTCCTCTTCCTCCCAGCATTCTGTTCTGTTTACTCCTCCCACCTATGTTTTAACCTATCAGGGCAAGCAGCTTCTTTATTTAATTAACCAATGACCTTCCTCCATCACTTTGGGATTGAATGACTGCAGGACCAGATGGAACAGAAACCTCTGACAGAAACATCAGTCAACACTGTGAGACCATGGATGCAAGCCCAGACTACTATACCCAGCAAAACTTTCAATCATCATGGAGAAAACAAGATATTCCATGACAAAACCAGATTTAAAAAATACCTATCCACAAATCCATTCCTATAGAAAGTACCAGAGAGAAAACTCCAACCCAAGGAAGCTAATTGTACCTACAAAAGCACAGGCAACAAATAACCTCACACCAGAAATCCCAACAGGAGGAAAACATACAAATGCTACCACTGAAAAATAACAGGAATCAACAATCACTGGTCATTAATATCTGTTAATATCAATGGATTCAAATCACCTAAAGAAAAAGACACCAGCAAAGAGAATGGATACAAAAGCAGAATCTCTCCTTCTGTGTACACAAGAAAAAAACACCTCTTCATCAAAGACAGACATTACCAATTTGTTGTATAAGGCCACTTGTTTGTTCCCAGCTGCTTAGTCCCGAAATATTCACACAGAAAGCATATTATTTGTAGTACTGTTTGGCCAATAGCTTAAGCATATTTCTAGTTAACTCATATCTTAAAGTAAGCCATCTCCATTTATCTGTGTATCGCCATGTGGCTGTGGCTTATCGGGTAAAGTTCTGGCATCTGTCTCAACGGGGTTACATGACTTCTCTCTATCTCTGTCATTTTTCTCCTGGCATTTATTTAAATTTTCCGCACCTACCTCTACTCTACCCTACCTGCCAAGGCAGTTTCTTTATTAAACAATGTTATTCATAGCATAAAGACAAGAAACCCACATCACCTCCCCTTTTCTGTTTGAATAACAAGGAAGGTTTTAATTATAACATAGTAAAATTAAATATAACAAAACAGGTATCAAGTAAGAATTATGTACTCATTCATAAGTGGATACTACCTGTAAAGCAAAGGATATTGAGCCTATAGTTCATGATCCTAAGGAAGCTAAGTAACATGGTGAACCCTATGAAAAACATACATAGATGTATCTGGAAATGGGAAATAGACAAGATCACCCGACAAAATTGGGAGCTTGGGTGTGGGGAAGAAGGAAGGATGGATGGGGAGGAGAAGGAGAGAAGGGAAATGGAGAGGGAAATCAGAGAAACATCACCTTTCACAATAGCCACAAATGGCATAAGTATCTTAGGGTAACACTAACCAAGGAAGTCAAAGATCTATTTGACAAGAACTTTAAGTCTGATGAAAGAAATTGAGGAAGATACCAGGAAATGGAAAGATCCCTCATGCTCTTGGATTGGAGGGATCGATATATTAAAAATGGCAATTCTACCAAAGGCAATCTATAGATTCAATGCAATCCCTATCAAAATCCCAACAAAATTCTTCACAGAACTTGAGAGAAAAATAATCAACTTTATATGGGAAAAAAAATAGGATAGCCAAAACAATCCTGTACAATAAAGGAACTTCCAAAGGCATTACCATACCTGACATCAAACTCTTACAGAGCTACAGTAATGAAAACAGCTTGGTACTGGCATAAAAACAGAGATATTGACCAATGGAATCAAATTGAAGATGTGGATATTGATCCACAAACCTATGAACACCTGGTTTTTGACAAAGAAGCTAAAATTATACAATGGAACAAAAAAAGCATCTTTAACAAATGATGCTGGCATAACTGGATGTCAACCTGTAGAAGAATGAAAATAGTTCCATATTTATCACCATGCACAAAACTCAAATTCAAATGGATTAAAGACCCCCAATATAAATCTGACCACACTGAGCCTGATAGAAGAGAAAGTGGGAAGTAGCGTGCAATACATAGGCACAGGAGATCACTTCCTAAATATAACCCCAGTAGCACAGACAATAAGAGCAACAATGAATAAATGGGACCTCCTGAAACTGAGAAGCTTCTGTAAAGCAAAGGATATAGTCAGTAGTACAGAAAGGCAACCTACTGACTAGGAGAAGATCTTCACCAACCTCATATCAGACAAAGATCTGATCTCCAAATAAATAAAGAACTCAAGAAACTAAACATTAAAAATCTAAATAACCCAATTAAAAATGGGGTACTAAACTGAACAGAGAATTCTCAACAGAATGATTGATGAATATCTTAAACGTCACCATATAAACTTCATCCAGCAACTGATGGAAACAAGCAGAGACTCATAGCAAAGCCCTGGGCTGAGCTCCCAAAGTCCTTTTGAAGAGTTGGAGGAGTGAGAATATGAGCAAAGATGTCAAGACCATGATGAGGATACCCAATGAAGCAGTTTACCTGAGCTAATGGGAGCTCATCAACTTCAGTTGGACAAGAAAGGAAGCAACATAGGTCCAAACTAGTACCTTGGAAGATGGGTAACAGTTGTTTGTTTGGGGCAGACTATGTGGTCACTTGTAGTGGCACCAGGACTTATCCCTACTCTTTATACTGGCTTTTAGGGAACCTATTCTCTTTAGCTGGATACTTTGCTCAGCCTAGATATAGTAGGGAGTGCATGGTAACTTCCCCAAAGCAATGTACAATACCTTACCCTCTTTGAGGAATGGATGGCCTGTGGGCTGGGTAGATACATGAAGGGAATGGGCGGAGGGGGGGAGACAGAACTGGGATTGGTATGCAAAATAAAAGTTTGTTTTCCTTTTGAAAATGATAAATGATGAAATAAATTTAAAAAGTAAAAAAAAAAGTTTTTTACTAAATAGTAACAAGTGAAATGGAGAGACCTAAACTATAAGATTTGTTGAAGAGAGAAAGCAAAACTCTCAGTGTTAGTGAGAGAGAGCCACAATGGATTTCTGGACCAAACTTGTGTCTGAACATTTTTGAAGTAATAGCTAAAGATCAAGATGCTGTTTGGATAATTAGAGAACTAAAAATTCATTTAATGTTTGCCTGGCCCACAGAGAGGATAGAGTTTACATACTGAAACAAGATCACCTAATATGGCCAATAGGAATGAAGCCAGGCTTATGTTGGAAGGGCCACAGTAAGACTGAGGGTGTGACAATTTTATTGAGCAATGTAGGATTTTAGTGCCTTAATATGAAACAGAATATAATGACAGTTGTCAGGATCAATACAGTTGTAGCTGCCAGGACACAGTGAAGTTTGCAAGTTATACACAGTACACAACAATAATGTCTAAGACCAATTGTCTTATCAAGTCTTCAAGCTTCTTTGACTACTAAGGGAATATACAGAGAAACACAAAGTGCCCTAGTTGGTCTCTCAGTATGTGGAGATTGTGCCTTAGGAGCCATGAACTCTAACCTATAATATATTCCTTTAAGGTAGGTGGGCAAAGCCAACTCCTTGCTTCCCTACAATGCCCTGTTTCCATGTTGTTTAACTGATCAGGTGTCATTGGAATCCTTTATCCATCTCTGTCTTTGACTTTGTTAGTTGTTGACCTTAACTTTCTGATAGCAGATAGTTATTGATTGGTGTAACCACTTCCACTCTCGCAGGTGTCCCAAGAGTTGTTAATTTTACTGAA
The DNA here is from genome assembly GCF_000317375.1 of Microtus ochrogaster. Taxonomy (NCBI): domain Eukaryota; kingdom Metazoa; phylum Chordata; class Mammalia; order Rodentia; family Cricetidae; genus Microtus; species Microtus ochrogaster. Next base: position 2,285,961 of record NW_004949134.1, on the reverse strand, counting down.
CATTCTGTGTTCCTCACAAATGTCAAGAAGTAACTGTGATGTCTCTGCCATCTCTTTGTCTAGGGGATCCACCTGTGGTCTCTTCCTTAAGATGGTGCAAGCTTGTTGGACATCATCCTTACTTATAACCTAATCTCTTGTAACTAACTATATTATAATATGTAAAAGCAAGCATAATTATTACATGTCTCTTGAGGGGTGAAGGTTTCACAGAAGCTAAGCAGCTAGTCTGCCATAATTTGGCATATTTCGCAGAGCCTTGTAGCCAGTTGCAAGCATCTTTGTCTCTTATCCTGGTGATTCTGGCTTTACTATCTTAACTCTTAACATTTTGCTTTAATTTTACCATCCATTCCTTCTGTAACATACATGAACAGCCTGCAGTTTTCACCAAGGATCCCCTTCCTTGTTACACACTTGGAGCTGATGCCTGCTTTATCAAATCAGAAATTCTCACAGTGGAGTTAAGACACTTGTTTTTAACAAGGCCTTGTGGGTGAATCAACATGTAAACATTGATATTTGGAAACAACTGCTTTTATAAACACACATTAATACCCACAAAAACAGGAATGGGGTAAGAAAACTAGAAGGAGTTAGAAATGGGGGAAAGAGAAGCATGATAGGTCAATTGTCAAAACGCATGACATACATTAAAAGAAACAATCTTCTAGTTCTGGTACTATGTAAAGGAATTTATAACAACTTTAAAAATGGTAAGAGGAAGGGAGCACAACAGTTGACGAGAATGATGATTTTTGTGGCTTTACTATGGAATAACCACTATAGCAACAGCAATAATAACAGATTAAATTCACACTATTAATAAAGGATTTTGTGAAAAGTACTCACTGTTCTAAATGTTTCACATTTACTAACTTAATTTTTATAACAATGGGAAAATAAATGTTAAAATTTAATAGCTTGCTAAAGGTCATCATGGAAATGTTACCATATAAAAATAAGGAGCCTGGCATTTTAAAATAAATTTCAGGAACCACAGAGATGGATCAGAGGTAAAAGTACTTGCCTTCCAAGCTTGAGGACCTCTTTTGATCTTAGGAAGTTTGAAAATCTAGATGTAGTGGCATGCTAATTCCAGTACTCCTAATGCAATGTGGGAAGTTGAGAAAAAGAAAATTTATGTTACACAGACCAATGGCAGAAATAAGAGACCCTACCTCAAAAATGGAGTAGTAGGAAAGCAGCATCCAAGTCATGAAATGTTGTTGTATGACCTGTGCATATGCTTGGTGTGGTAAACATGTGTATAAACACAGAGAGAGAGAGAGAGAGAGAGAGAGAGAGAGAGAAGAGAAGAGAAGAGAAGAGAGAAGATATTCTTTAATAAAAAGCTTTCAAGAATGTGACATTTAGCTACTAGAAAAATAAAAATTTAGAAAATATAACTCCAATGGGGGAAAATGATTACATTTTAAGTTTCAGAAAGTAAATTAAATGAATCTATACGAATATCTCATGTTTAATGGTTTAGTTGTGATTTTGCCTTGGATAGGTTTATTGGGGGTAAATGTTAAGTCTAGGCCCAGTTTTTATCATGACAACATGGATTTGCTGAATTTTAATCAATTTATTAGTATTTAATGCAATTTGTCATCAATTCATGACATTTGTATCCCTCTCTCTCGTGTGTGTGTGTGTGTGTGTGTGTGTGTATGAAATCAATGAAAATAATTGAGATCTACTAAGTATAATACGTTGGAAAAATATTCAATAATATATACTCCTGATAGAAAAACATACTCATGTGTGGTCTGGGGTCTTACATGTTTTAGGAGATCTTGGTAATATTTCTGTGGTTATCCATCCTCATATCCAGTTCTACTCAAGCCAGAGAAAACTAACTAATAGTTTCTTTCAATCTTAGATTACATGTACTGTTTTACGATTGATGCAAATTTTAAAAGGTCTTTTTAATTTTATAACTGACAATTTGAACAGGGTTACTAATTTTTCTATGTAGTCTATCTTAGACAAATTTATAAGCTCTTTAATCAATAGATGTTTAACTGAAAAAAATCCACTGGTAGAAAATATATTTTAAACATGAAGGTAATATCTGAGTGGAAAATGACAAGCAGTTATTGAGAATTTTTGTATTATTGCAAATTAGGCGAATTATTAAAATTGCGAGAGGAACAGAAGATTGCTTCATATGGCTTTCTGTTCAATGTGGATTGCCAACGTGAGAGAAAATCCTTGTAAATCTTAGCATTGCTCCCACATAACCACCTACACAGATGATCGCTTGACTTTCACGCTAACAATAGATGTATTAGTAGAGCTCTCACCATCTGCAAAATGAAGTAACTGCAGCAGACAGTAGCAATTGCTTGTATATTGTGATTAGCATTTTACATTTACGTTTAAAGGAAAGAATTGAAGCTGTTTAAATAAGGTCAGTCCTTACGGCAGTTCCTCCATTCACTATGGTCAATGGCAGTTACCAGATAAAGGAATCAGAAAAGTTGGCTTTGGATTTCTTTGTACTTAAAATTATCCTGCATCTAATAGTGCACAGAGAAATTCTAACATACTCATTTCTCTTCTACAATGCATGATCTATAGAGTTACTGTAATTCATAAAAGGAACTAAAATAACATTGTCTAAATTTCTATGACTAAATGAGCACATATTAAAACCATGCCCATTTCTAAACCTATTTTCTTAAGAATATATTAGAAATGTAGCTCATTGATGCAAAAATAACTATTAATTAGTTTGATTTTTAATTTTTCCTAAAAGAAACTATAGTTGTAAAAATTTAATGATTAAAGAAAATTAAAGTTACAAATAAAATAAAATATCACGTGGTCTAAGCCCTTCATTATCTATATAATAAAAATGTTAAAAAATGTCTATTGTAATGCATGGGGCTGACCCACAGTATCTTGGAATATTTGTTTCATCATGATTTGTCAGCTTCTATACTATTATATCATTAAGTTCCAAACTGATTAAAATCTTTTATAAAAATTGTACTACATGTAATACTGTAGGTTATTACTTTACATAAAGTGCGTACTGAAAATTTATTTATTTATTCATTCATTCATTCATTCATTCATTCATAAGAAATGGACTTTTTGTAAACTAATGTAACTGGAGCCAGAATAGTAAAATATGAAAAAGAAACCACTTCAAGGTTTGTATCTGTGACATGATTAAACTGGAAGGTATCACTAGAACTCAGAAAGAAGGTGAACTTATAGGATACCTATTAGCAATGAGGATGTATCAATCAAGCTCCATGACTTTAAGGGGCCTACCAAAAAAAATAAATAAACAAATGCACCCATTTGACCCTCCAGGTATACCTTAAGGAAAAATGACAATCTTAAAAAAAAGAAATTGAGTAAGATTCATGGTCTAATATAAACTATGATATTCAAGAATAAGAAAAGAACCAGAAGAGGAAAAGACAGCAAACGTCAGCAATGATATGAACCTAATATTAATATAATCTAAGATGGACTTTAAAACAAATAGCAATAAGAAAGCTACTTTATTTGACAAATTAATTGACAAATGATTAAGCCAATCATTTAACAAATAAAAATAGACTACCTTACCAAAGAAATTGTTATTTTAAGACATAACCAAACAGCTGACTGTAGTCATGCATGCCTGTAACTACAACACTCTATTCCCAGCATTTATCTTCAGACCAATATCATAGATTAGGACCCTTAGTATAGAAGTTTGTCAATAAAAATATCTTCAAGCAAATATTCATAATCCTGAGAATTTCTGTTCTTATTCTGTAATATGAGAGTTATCATTTTATCATATAATTTAAATTAAAATAAATAAATTGTATTGGGAACAATGTTTAGGTCCATCAACATATGTTAGGTAAGTATTCTACCACTGAGCTACATTTTAACTATTCTTTATAGACTTTAAATTTTGAAAGATGACCTTATTATGTTGTCCAACATGTAACTCAGTGTTCCAGGATATTGCCACCATGTTGCCTTAGTTTCCCCTCTGAGCAGCTAAAATTAAACATGTGTACCACCTGTCCTGGCTTCTATTTTCATAGCTAATTCTCAATTTGTCTGAAATTATAAACATATTCTATGTGTTTTGATCAGACCTAAATCCTCTGTCATCCAGACTACCCACTATTGAGTGAACAACGCCATTTTCTCAAGCCGTTTTCACTTCTGTTCACTCAGTGCTATTTCTTAAAAGTAGAATGTGACAGTATTATTAAAATGTAGGTACTTCATTTAAGAAATATGCTGCCAATGATTCTTAAATCTTCTTACATCTTCAAGAAATGATTTTTTCTTCCTCTACTCCAATTAAATTTTACTGATTTTTTTAGGAAACTTTATTAACATAGATTGACCTCCTTGTGTATTTTTTAACTTCAAAATTCACAACTATTTTTTTTTCTGAAATAACACATTTACATAGCTAGAATAAATGTGTATATTTTCTACTTGGTTCAATTTCTTTATTTCTCTATTTAAATAATTGTATATGCATATTACCCTTATCATTTTGACCCAAATATGACTTACAATATTACATAACTCATTTTTGAAAGCATTTAAGGAAGATATAAAATCACTAGCCAAATGATATACTTATATAGTACAAATATACATTCCATAAAAAAGTAATTTGAAGTTTCTGTAATGCTAATCAAGATCAATAATTTGGGAACAGTTTTATAATAATGTTGGTAAAAGGAAAGCATACTGAAATAATAAAATTATCAAGAAAATGATATATTCTATAAAGGATTATATTAAGTAAGATAACCTAGACCCAGAAACACAAAAAATTGCACATTTTTATAAAATGATTTTACCCCTAATGTTTGAATGTTTATATATAATTGGGTATGAAAGTGACTATAGGCAATAAAACTACATAAAACAGACCATGAGAAGAAGCCAGAGGTGCTGAGGAAGGAAGTGCAGCTAAAGGACTCATATGACATAAAAGCAAAAATTATTAGGGGTTGAAGGGAAAAAGGAGAACAGACAAGAAAAGGGGAAGAGAATAAAAAAATCATTTGAAAAAATGCCACTATAAAATATTGCAATTTTAGACTAATCATACCAATAATAAAAAAAATTTGGCTATATCTTACATGTCAGAACAAATATGGGAAATAAAATAAACTTACAATTTGGGGCATTATGACAAATAGTGACATTTGTAAATGTTATTCGATTAAATTAATGATTTGTCAAAAAAAATGTGCAAATGAAATGGTCTAGAGTTAAAAGCTGTAATCTTTACAGAGTGAGAATATATATATGAAGAAATAATTTTCTTTCTTTCAATTATAGTCAATAGCCTGTTTTATACTCCAGATGGATATGGTCTATTCTTTAGGAGTAAATTAATGTTGTGAGTTATTTTCTTAGTGGTTTCCTAAAGGATTAATATTATCATTATAAATTAAAACAATCTAATTGAGATTAATACTCATTTAATTGCAATAATCTATAGAAACTTCACTATGATATAGTACTGAGCCATCTCTCTCCTTTGTGTTATTGTTGCCATGCAATTATACCTTTTTTCTTTTATTTTCTTTATTATATTTACATTCAACATTATAGTTTTTACAGCTTATGAGCCCACCAGGACAATTTAATAATTCTTTTATACAATTATCATTTTAAACCCTTATAAGAAAGGTTGCAAAGAAAAATGCAGTCTCTCAATATGGCATTCTTTCTCTGTGACCTTTATTTCTTTATGTAAATCTAGCTGTCTAGCATCTTTTTAAAATTATACCTGGAAGACAGCCTTTAGTATTTACTGAAAAGTAAATGAGTTCTTAGTGTGTGTTTGTTTTGAATTTTTTTAATTTTTTGTTATTTTTCATATACCTTTGTATATTATAAACATCTTTATTAAGAGATGGTCTTTTTTTCTTCAGTCAGTACTTTAATACCTCTCTCTTCTGGTATTCATGACTTCTAAGATTATTGGCAAGTATACTCTTTCAAAGGGATACCATACCAGGAAACCATTGCCCTACATAATAAATAATCCCCAAATCTAATGGATTGACACAGTGATGTGACAATCTTCAAAAGCAATTCTAACCTGAGCCATCAGGGAAATGCAAATTGAACGACTCTGAGATACCATCTTACACCTGTCATATTGGCCAAGATCTAAAACTTTAATGAGAGTTTATACTGGAGAGGATGTGGAGTAGGGGAACACTTCTCCACTGCTGGTGGGAATGAACACTTTTACAGCCATTTTGGAAATTGGTGTGGTAGTTTCTCAAAAAATTAGGAACCAGCAATACCACTGTTGCGCATATACCCAAAAGTTGAAGAACAACACAAAGACATTTGCTCTACTATGTTCATAGTAGCATTATTTTTAATAGCCTGAACTTGGAAACAACCTAGATGTTGTTCAATTGAAGAATGTGTGAAGAATGTGTGGTACATTTGCACAATGTTAAAAAAAATGATATCTTGAAATTTGTAGGTAAATGAATGAAACTGGGAAAAACAATTCGAAGTGAGGTAACCCAGACAGAGAAAGACAAACATGGTATGTTCTTACTTATAAGTAGATATTTGACGTAAAGCAAGAGATAACCAACCTACATCTGACAACCCCAGAGAAGACAGTAAACAAGGAGGGCCTTAAGACAGTAATACGTGGGTCCTCTGTTAAGGGGAAGTAGAGATTTCCTTAGTAAATTTGAAGTGTTGTGGGAGGGACAGAGGATGATAGGAGAGTGAGAATTGGAGAAGTGGTGTGGGGAGGAGAGCATGAGTGATTGGGAAGATCGAGTTGGGTAAAGGACAGAAAGCGAGAACAGGGAAGATGATGCTTTAAAAGAGGTAGCCATTGCAGGATTAGTGAGAAATTAGGCACTAGGGAAACTCCCAGGAACCCATAAGGATGATCCCAACTAAGAATCTAAACAATAGAGCAGAAGTTACCTAATGGTAGATGCCATTCACATGTAATCATATTGATTACTACCTTAATTGTCATCATAGGACCTTCTTCCAGTAGCTGATGGAAGCAGAGGCAGAGAGGCACAGCTAAGCACTGGGCTGAACTCCTACAGTTTAGTCATAGAGAGGGAGGAGCAAAGGGCCCAAGATGATAGGGATACCCACAGAAACAGCTGTCTTGAGTTAGTGTGAGCTCACTGACCCTGGACTGACATCTTCGGAACAGCATAAGAACAAACTAGGCCCTCTGAATGTGGGAGACAGTTGTTTGGCTTGGGCAACCTGTATGGCCCCTAGTAGTGAAAGCCATATTTATCCCTAGTGCATGAACTGGCTCTATGGAGCCCATTCCCTATAGAGGAATACCATGCTCAGCCTAGAAACAGAGGGGAGTGAAGGCGTAAGTCACAAAACAATCCCACACCAGTTTGGAATTATGATTAATAAAAGGGTTATTTATTTAAAAGGAAAACTTACAGATCACTGCCCTAGACAACAGCCCTCTGAGCAAACAGGAACAGAATCTAGCAGCCGAAAGTGGGAGCCGGAAGCAAGAAAGCTAGAGCAGGGCTACTGCTGCCTTTTAAAGCAAGAGACCACACCCAAGTGGCCTGGTATCTTAAAGGCTATTGGCTGAAGGAGCAGAAGGAGCTCCCACAACAAGGGAGGGCCTTCTTCCTGCCTCAAGTGATGTGATGACTTTGTGAACTCCCCATGGCGGGCATCAACTCTCTGAGGAGTAGATGTGGGGCATGGTGAATGGAAGGTGGGAGGAACAGGAAGATGGGAGGGAGAGGGAACTGAGATTGGTATGTGAAATAAGATTGCTTTAAAACTAAAAACAAAATACCCCCAAGTCAAAAACAAGCAAACAAAAAAGATACAGAAGTTTAAGGTGAAATAGAAGAGTATTCCTACTGGTATTCAACTCTAGTTAAATGACTGAGTACATTCCCAGAAGTTTAACTATTGTTAAGTTTTTTTTTTACTTTTAAATGTGTATGTGTGTGTGTGTGTGTGTGTGTGTGTGTGTGTTCAGATGCTAACAAAGTTTAAAAGAAGGTGTCAAATAACCTGGAGCTGTAGTTATAGAATGCTGTGAGTTACCTGATATCTAGTCAGGAAGGCCAGGGTTTTGAGGCCAGTCTCTGCTATATTGAAAGTTCAAGTACTGGAGTGATATTTTATTTGTATTTTAATAAATAAAGCTTGCCTGAAGATCGGCAATTAAAACATTCCTACTCAGATTTACAGTCAGACAGTTGTGGAATACACCTTTAATCCCAGTAGCCACACTAGTTTGCCATAGAAACTGGGAGGTAGTGATCCATGCTTTTAACCCCAGCCTTAGAGAGAAATTTAAGATGGGAGGGGAGAGATCTCACACAGTGTCTCCTTCTGAAATTCCTGTAGGCAGGATCGCTATTTCAGATTGAGGTGAAGGTAAGAGCTGGTGGGTGGTTGTTTTATTTTTCTGACTTTCAGGTTGAACCCCAATATCTGTCTCTGGGTTTTTATCAATTGTGCTACAAAGGACAACCAGAGGTACATAAGACTATGTCTTAAAAAGAAAATAATAAGAAATCGTTTTCAAAGCATTTTCTTTTATTATTAACACTTTACAAATTGCCTGACCTTGGAAATGTAACTGATTTAAAATATTAAATCGAGATAAGAAAACAAAAGAATTGAGGGCAGCAGTTACTAAGGGAGGCTAAAGGAATGTTTTTTAATGAGGACGGAGAAAAAAGTGTGAGTTCAGAGAGACCAATTTTGTATTTTATAAGCAGGTTTTCTATCTTATCTTTTCCATTAGTTCCCTCAATATTATATGACTGGTACTATTTTTAAATTGTATGTATCACTTATTGCTGTGCTTGACATTGTAGACATTCACTATTATTCTTTGATCCTAAAATGTCTCATAGGAAAATGGGATGAAACAATGTTTTTACTCAAACAGACAGATTACTTTTACTCTGGCAATTATGTTGAGACCCTAGTAGGCACTCTGTGCTTGATGATGAATGGAAACTCCTAAAGGACTTAATATTGGTGATTCACCACACAATTAAATTCAGATCATGGTGGGAAAGGAATTCAAAAGGACACATAATACTCAGCTTTACGAATGAAATTCTGACAAAACAAAATATTCAGGCAAAATTTAGATGAGAAATTATAGAAGTCAATAGCCCAGAGGAAATCACTAGACTATTAAAAAGCATCTTACTGAAAAGCAGATATAAATATATTTTGAAAACTTCACAGCCAGGAATTCAAGAGCATTTCCTGAACCCTTTATCTCCTTCTATAGTTCTGGATATTCTGGTTTTAGTTGTTATTACTTTTCTTGGATGAAGTATGAAATGAGAAACAAATAGATTTTGTGATATTAAGATGTTATCTTGTATAGTTAATGTACAGCATTGTTTTGTTTCTTTCTGACTGTCTATTTAAATATTTATTCATCCACTTGGCTCTCAGTTCAGTATTGGGGATTTGTTAAAAACAAATAAGTACCTATCTCTACAATTTTCTGTTCTCAAGAAATACTTTGCTGAAAGAAACAGCACAATAATAAACTTCCAAATCAAATGCTAAAAAATATTTCCAGAGATTTACTGAATAAATTTTGGTATAGTAATATGAATTAATATACATCCATAATATATATTTATAAATTAAAAATCAGGCAACAAAGATATAAACAATATTTACTGTTACATTTAGCTATGTTAATATAAGAGTTATTTTATTTGTGAAATAATAAAATATTTTAGATGACAATTTTATAGGTATATTTGTATATGAGTCATCATGAATAGTATTCCCCATAACACTAACAGGTTTCTTCAGAAGTTGTACAGTTTTCACTAACATCCTGACTTACACAGATGGACTTTTAAAACAATACACACGAATCATTATGGGTGGTACAATTTATTTTATGAAATCTATGCAGATAGTATCTACATGCTTTTAGAAGAATGCTGGCACTACTTTTTTCTAGATGTGCTTTTATCTCTCCCTCATTTCCTCATCTTAAATTTAATATGTGATAAGATATTCCGTCTATGACATACCTGCCAACAACTAGGGGTTGGGGACCTGTGAGATGGTGCAGCAGTTAAAGATGCTTCATGCATTAGTGATAGCCTTAGTTTTATTACTGGCACCACCATGGGGAAAAAGACAGCTGACTGCTACAAGTTGTCCTTTGCCCTCCACATACAAGCGTTGTGTATGTGAATGTACACAAACACACACAAACACATACAGTGCATTTTTGTAAATAAGATAAGTAATTTAATAGAATCTACTAGAAAGAAGATGGGAGAGTGATAATTATGAATAAATGTAATGTCCCTCTTGAACACAAAGTCTCAGTCAGTGAAGCAATGGAGGAGACAAACAAGCTGGACCTTTAGCCTATTGACAGTTTTAGTATTTACTCAGCCTCAGACTTTTACTGATTTTATGTATCAGTTTTCTTTAGATATAATTCCGCCAAAAGCTCTTTTATATAGCAACGGCCTGACAGTGAATTAAACTTTTTTGGTGGTTTTCTTTTCTTTCTTCTGGTCTTATGTTTTGCTGCCCTTTTAGTTTCACCTCTTTGTATTTATGCTTTTCCTCTCTTTTAATCTCTCTCTTCATTCTCCATTCTAAACTATTATGTCAGTTATCTATGTCTTTTTTTCATTTAAATATAGCTAGCCGTTCTATTTCTCTAGAGCCAAATTTCAAGTCCATTATTTGCCCATTTTTCTTAAATTTAGATGTGTGGGGAAAGAAAATAGATACCTTAAATATGAATGGCCTATAGCTAAAGTCCTAGGGAAATCACTTATTTAAAGGTGAATGCATCTAAGATGAATTTGGATAGTGGAACTAAACAAAAGAGAAAGGTGGTATTGGGATTTTGAATCAAATGCTAGAATAGACACAAGTAGTTTAGCATAGTTGGAGGTTGATCTGAAATAAACAGGAAAGTTAGATGAAGTGAAATATGGGAAATCAATATATGACCTTGCTAAGATGTTCTCACATCTAAATTATCTGAAATTATTTAGACTGCTATTAACATAGTTTAGGCAGGAAGCAGGTCCTGTTGGTATATGCATATAATCTAGGCACTGGGGATGAGAAGCAGTAAAATCATCATTCTGAGCTTTGTATTACCTTCCTTATCTAGTCTTTTATAAATTCTTAAGGTTTTCTTCTTTTCAGTCCCAAATAATGTGATCAGCAAAGTATATTTCAACCTAGCCCAACACTTACCTGTCACATAATGAATAAATGAAAACCCCATATTCACCACAACAAGTTCAGAATTAGAATTTTGATGCAATACTAGAAGCTAGAATCAAGAAACCTAATATAGAGCTGGTCAGTAGTGGCACATGCCTTCAATC
>NW_004949134.1:2262801-2263839 GCF_000317375.1 Microtus ochrogaster | reverse complement strand
ATATTTTTAACACACTGTAAACCATTTAGAAATTTTCTTTGTCTTTGAATCTTTCTTTACTGTATATCTCTCTTTTTCTGACCACAGGAGTCTTTAATTTACTGAGCAATATGGGTAGGATTAAAGCCATGGCTTTGGCAGCTAGATCCAGCCCATTCTTTAGATTTCCAGCCTCATGGACAAGGTATCAGTTGTAGCCATGTTTACCGCCACAACTCTATGGTGTTTTAAGGTCCCTGCCTACAAGCAAACTGCAGCATTATGTCCACAGACAACACTCAAGTCCTCTCTCTGTAGTTGGCCCTCCTGCCTCAAACAGTCAGAGTTTGCCCTGGCAGGACAGCCCAGAAAGCCAACATTTTAAAACAACACAGGTTTTCTCCTGCTACTGCTGAAAACAAACAAGCATTCAGTCGGCTTTTATCAACACCACTTAAGTGTTTCGTGGCAGGACATCTTAAGAGCTGCAGGGTTTTACATCTGAAGCTGAGTCAGGAAGCCTCTCTTAGATGAGAACGCTTGCTTGCCTCTAGCAAGCAGAGCTTACCCAAGAAATTGCTGCTACCAAGAAAACATGCTTTACTCTATTCTTTCCCAAGCTTTCTCAGGCTTTCTGTGGATTCAGTTGTCCACACGTCTGGGCGCCATTCTGTTGTAGGAGCTGCAGGCCTCTTCCCACAGCCCAGCTCCTGGCCGCCTGGCTAGCTTATGCCCCAAAATAACAACACACAAACTGTATTCATTTAAACACTGCCTGGCCCATTTCTATTAATGTGTGTAGCACTGAGGTGCGCTTACCGGGGAGATTCTAGCCTACGTCCATCTTGGGTCAGAGCTTCATCGCATCTGCCCGGGAGAGAGCTGCATGGCATCTGAGCTCACTTCCTCTTCCTTCCAGCATTCTGTTCTGTTTACTCCACCTATTTAAAATTTAACCTACCAGGGCCAAGGCAGTTTCTTTGTTTAACCAATGACCGTCCTCCACCATGGTACTTTAATCACTTGTTTTCAAAATCTCCCATTTTCACCTTCAAAAGT
>NW_004949134.1:2243919-2262310 GCF_000317375.1 Microtus ochrogaster | reverse complement strand
TCCTGTGAGTTATTTTTTTTCAATTTTACCTTTTAGCAGTTGTTTAGTTTTTATTTCTATTTAGATTTTATTCAAAGAAATATTTTATGTTCTTTATGATATGTTTTAATAGTATTCTGTCTTACATCTTGAATGGATGTCCTCTCTTATATCTCTATGAGTATTAATCTTTTTCCATTCTCATTGAGCATATTACAAATACATACTTTAATTTCAGTTTTTTTGTTGTGTGTTTGTGTATGAGACACCTGAAAAGTTAGAGTTGTCATAACTCCAGAGTTATCGCATGTCAAATCTAGCTTTTATTAAGGGATGTACCAGATGGCGCTTTAGGACACTTTTGTTCCTCTAGAGAAATTAAATATTATTCTTTTTCATGCATGGTGAAAACATACCTAGCTGCTTATGTTTCATGAACACCAGAGGGATGAAGGGTTCCCTAAAGTTCTGTCATCAGACTTATACTTAATTTCACCCATTTCAATCCTGCTTATGAACCACAAACCACAATTTTCACTGGAATTAGTGTTCCCAAAATTATGTCTCTGTGGTTTACTTTCATCAGAAATTTATCCCTCCCAAAACTAATCAAAGTTGACAAAGGGGAGCAATCATTGTTAACTGTGTGATATAGTGAGGGGATACAAGAAGGAATTAAAAATATCCTAGATAATACTTCTGAATATCCCCATAAATCAATCCAGTCTTATCCTACAGCTCTCCCTGCCAAGGTGTGTGTGTGTGAATTCCTATTTCTGAGACCCTTGGGAAAATATAATATCCTAGCCCCTGATTTTCATGCTTACATCAAATATTTCACCTCTATGTTTCTTCTGCCTTTTAGCATCTTTGAAATGGTTAGTGTTCTCTATAGGTGTATTGTCATGGATCTTGTTGAATAGTATTGTTTTAAAACTTGACTTCTGACTTAATGATACTTTAGGAGGAAGGGAATATGTATATGTAGTGACAGAACCATAATTTTGTATCTGGGATGCTCTTCTATTCTTCATGAATCAAATTATATTTTTGAATTTATTTGCTTTATTTTTCCTCAAATATCTTAAGGTATATGTTGAACCAAGATGTCTCTTGCTAAGAAATTGTTGTGTAAAAATTTATTCTGGGATAAACTTCTTCTATCTTTGAAGGAAACTTCTTATTAAGAAAGAGGGTGTTCTGAGAAGAGGTAAGAAATTTTGTCATTTAGGGAAGCCTGTTAAACTAAAGAAGTAAACAATCCAATTACTTCAGGAATTCCCTGAAACTAACTACATATAAGAGGCTCCTCCCTACCCACTCATAAAAAGCAAGAACTTTCTGAGAGTGACCAAAACCATCTAAACTGCTTGAAAGAGACATTCATCAACTTGCAACAACTGTGCAAGTTGTGCAGTGAGGTTTAGATTGCTAGGATTTGTAAACTATCATGAGTGCTGGGTTGAGCTTTTTATGATGTCTTTCTCTTTGAGCAACTTCTGCTACTGTAAGTAATGCCTTACAAATAGTCTTGTAAGGAAATCCCCCAAAATCTCTTGGCACAGCAAGTTACAATTTGGGTGTCTATATACTTTTTCCAGTCCTTGTTGCTTTATGTGGGGTTATGAGGTAAACATGATCTGTCAAAAGGAGTCTAGACATGCCCAGGCATTAATATTTGAGCATACACAGTAGTAACCTCCCCAGGAGCCAGCCTAGGTCTGCCCAGAGTCTCAAACAGCTGCATCTGAGTGATAAAATAAGATGTCCCAGACCAATCAGAAGGTGCCACAATGATGACCTGGCCTCAGAGCTGCTTCTTCCTGTCCCTTGATGTTCAGCCTCTTACCTTTAAACCCAATGCAAAGGATGAATGTGCCCTCACTGAATTTCAACAATTATGGCTAAAACCATTTCTGTCAGTCCCTGGGCTAGAAATGAGACACTTGTTTTCCTTTCTATAAGGCCCAACATGCCCCTCAGAAAAAGGTGATCCTACCTCAGGAAGCAAAAATTGTTCTACAAAAAATACTTAACTTTGATGGCCACATCCAAGTTGCAATGGCATAAATCAGAACATCAACTCTTGTTGCTGGTTCTCTGTATGCCAAAAGTAGTTTGGGGTGCATTATGGTAGGAAGGAACCCTAATGTGGCCTCACCAAGCCCACACTGATCTACACATAGTCACTTCCAAATTTTACCAGATCTTCCAACTTGGGCTCAAGACGATGCTTGCTCAGAGAACATGTGGTCAATAACCATATAAATTAGCATTTCCCTTTCCATTAAGAATACCAAGGCATTATGGGATGATACCATATCATTTTAGTAGATGGTCTCTGGTTTTACAGGAGCAGTAGACAACTACTTTCCAATGATAAAATAATGGGTGAACTCCCTTCATTCCAGACTGAGATTCTAATCTATTCCATACCATTATCTAAACCTATCCTCTTTGTGCTCTGACCTTCTCATATGCAAGCAAATCCAGATATGAAATATTAATAAAAAGGTATAATAAAAAGATCCAACTCATATAATATCCAATTCTGGGTCTGTACAATTAGTAGAATTACTGGCAGTCTTAAAAGTTTTGGTTGAATGTCAAAATGAGCCCATTAATATATCTTCTGATAGTCAATATACTATACAAGCAGCCCATCTTCTTGCCTTTTCAAGGATTAATGACTCTTTAAACCCAATTGCAAGTGCAATGCTATTAATATGTGTTCTGTCAAAAAAATCAATTATGGTATTTGTCTCATATTTGATAACATATTAAATTACAAGGACTCTTAACCAAAGGGAATGAAAAGACAGATGCTATGATAGTGACAGCATCTATTTACTTGCTAGAAAAAGCTAAGATGCTGCATCAAAAATTTTACCTGTCTACTCAGAACTTATATAAGTTCCTCTCTGAATTACTGGTCTCACAATACAAACATTTACCCAGGTCATAGACAACTTGTACATCACTAACCCCTCTGGGACACCCTCTGAAGGGCAGGGTTTAATGCCCATTGCCTGCTGCCTAACATCACTTGGCAAATGGATCTCACTTACCATACACCATTTGGCAATCTCAGATATCTTCATGTTGGGGTTGATACTTGCTCTGGCTTTACAAATGTCCTTGTGATACCTGGGTAAAAGGCAACTAATGCTATTAAAGCTCTAAAGTCAACAGTATTAATAATGGCAGTGTCATGGGTCATAAAAACATAATGGCCCTCTATACACATCACAACAGTTTATTGATTTTATGGGTTCTTGGAAAAATCACTCACACTGCAGGTATCCCCTACAATCCCACAGCCAGACCATTGTTGAACGTACAAACCACATCATTAAAGAGTTCTTGGCCCAGTTAATCTCTCCTAAAGCAAAGTGGGACCCTAACCTTGGATTGTTAGAAGTACTTCCTCATATTAGCTTTCTCAATTGTGATAAAGTAGGGTTGAGTCCAGCTTACAAATATTGGGCTTACTTGCCAAGAGATATATCCCTGCCACTGATGAGATCAAAGGACCCTATCAACTTTCGATGGCAATTCCAGTTCCACTTCTGTTTCAAGGGCAAGGATAAGCTTGGGTCTTTCCATAGGATTTCACCAAACCAGTTTCGGTACCTTTGAGAGATGTTCTGCCTGTCCCAGGCGAGAAAGCACTGAAGAAAGAAGTTGAGGCCCAAGATGGCCAATGTATATAGTCTACTCCATGCTCCTAATCATTCCTGCTTCAGCAGAAGACCTGTGCACTCCTGTCCCCCAACCCACTATCCTTCAACCCATAGCTTGTGATACTATCAGGGGCTACCCTATGCATCCATGGTTAATATTAAATCCCCAATAAATGATTCTTGGGAGATCAATCAGATACTTTGCTATGATGTTCAAAAAAAATTCAAGTACCATCTTATGCATACCACTATTTAAGACTAATTCTGGGGACTTTCACGGAAATAAAAGCATGGGATCAATGAGAGGAATTAATGGTGCCACTGTCCTGGCTCTGCTATCTAGTAAAAACAGATGGTACAGGAGAAGCAAGGAGAACATTGATTCCCTCATACCAACATTGCCATAAATACTCTACTAGGTTAGAATTGCCTGTAACTCAGCAATTCAAAATCTTTGCAGCTTATAAATTTTGGATATGGCAGAAAGTTCCATCTCCAAGGAGGCTATACCCCTTTCTTACAAAAACCCTGTGTTGGCCACAACCTGTTTCTTTTTGGGGGCCTGGGAAGTAAACAGAATACTTGCTTGGATTATAGGTCAATGCTGTTCCTACAAGCTGTCCAATACCACAATGCCACTTATACTAGAGATAGCTCTTTTTGACAACATTAAAATTATCTCTAAAAACAAGCTACACTATTATATCTGCCCTGTGTATAAAATCCTTCTTTTTCTTTATTATAATTAATGGTACTGGGTAAATGCTACCTTGTAATTTCATCATTATTATCTCACACTGTTACTTAACTACCTGTTGGAGCATTACAGATGCCTATCAGGCTGCACTGCACAGGTTCACATACCCTCCTCCATTTAGATACAGATTATTATTAATGCATCCTATTATCATAAAATAGAAATTATGCAACTTACCAGAATCAGAAAGGACTTTGGCATCACTACCCTCATAGTAGGGACAATACTTACTGTAGTAGATGGGAGTACTACAGCTGTTCTTGCTATTACTCAAAATACTGTAACAGCCCTGATGCTTCATGAAGCTATACAAGGCTCAGCTAAGGCCTTAGATATACAAAATTTAATAAATAATTATTTTCATAATCCTATACTAAACCTTCAACAACAAATTGACTTGTTAAAAGAAGTGCAGACCCTAAATTTGATGAACAGAGTGTACCGTGACCCACAGTTTTCAACTTACAGTTTTACCCCATTGATGATAAAAAAAAAAAATACAACCCCAGTCCATCAACAACTGACCAAGTACATGAAGAGAACATGGTCACAAATTTTCCTTAATTATTCTTCACAACTGACCCAAAAATACTAATTTTGAATCAAACCAAAGTTACCCCTATATAACTGGATCATTTGTTTAATTTATCAAGTTTGGCAAAATATAAAAAGGTTATGCCTTACTGGGTGGGGTACTACTCTTAATTTGTGATCAGTTTAACTATCTCCTAGAGCATACCAGGAATCAATGGGAAGCTACCAAGGAGACCTTATAGGTATTAATGTCTCTTAGATATGTTGAATTCAAACATCCTGAGGAAATTATGCATGTGTGACTTACAGAAATCCAAAAAGCTATAGCCTAAGACGCCTCCACCCCAATTACTCTCCAGTTGTGGTACTCTTTGAGGGATAGAGTCAACGACAGGTAAGAGCTTGTCCATAAGGTTGAGCACTCCTAAGGTGGGGACAACAAGGTCAGAACAAAGTATGTGACTCTCACTGAGTGTCTGCTAATAGTAAAATAAAAAGGGTAGATATGTGGGGAAAACAAAATCACACAAAAGCAGTCTGGACATGCCTGGGCATGAATACTACAGCGTGCATAGAATTAACCGCCCCATGAGCCAGCCTACATCTGCCCAGAGGCCCCAACAGCTGCAGCTGTTTGATAAGAGAAGATGATTGGACCAATCAGAGGCTGCCATGGCAATGACCTGGCTCCAGAGTTGCTTCTCTCCTTCTCTCGGTGGCTGGAGGGTGCATAAGGCCATCGTTATTTTATACATTAAACAAAACATGTTTCTTCCTACTAAGAAACAAGTTTATTTTCCCATCCACCAATGTTAACCTTCAGCAAAAACAAATATGTCAAGTATGTTTACAACCAACTTATACATCAAAGGCTGTTTAAACAAACAAACAAAAACCAACACTTACCATTTTAGTAGCTTGGTCAAATATTGAGCCAGGCACATCCTGTCTTTATAAAACTAAAAGATGATTGACATAGACATACATTTTTCAAGAACATTATTGTTCAAAATGTAACAAAACATGTTTACAGAAATAGGGTGATCTGCCTCTAATCCTGTCAGCACTCCATCAGAACAGCTCCTTGGGTCTGAAGTGAAAGCTGACATCCCCAGACAAACTTGAGAAGCATCAGCTTCCAAAGAATTTCAAGGGATAATATTGGAGAAAAAAATGTGGTTTCCAGAAATGACTACATCTGTTCCATGCATGACTGACAAAATGACACTAAAACCTCCAGGTTTTAAGAGAGAGAAGAAAATACGCAGGGCCCAGAAGTAGTCTGCCCTTGTCTTTGGTCCTTGTTGAGTGAGACTATCCCCATGAGATTCATCTCATCTGGAGTCCAGTTGGAAAAACCCACATACACTGGTCTGAAAATATGCTTTACAGCTCCCAACAAAATGTAACCTTGTTTTTAAAGGAAAACTTTTTCATTTACTTAATTCTTTCATTACAAAAGGCTTTTGAATTCATTTCTGAAAGTTAATAGCTCGCTTATTTAGATACTCAATTTCTTTTAGTATTTTATTTTCCTTGTGCTTGAGATGATTGCTGCTACATTTTCTCAGTGAGATACTTCTATGGTTTGAATTTGTATATACAGTACACACAAATTGGTTCTTAATTTCTGGTTTCTTTCTTGCCTTCTCTTATAAACATATTGTTCCCTAGGATATTCATGAGTTTTTATTTTTTTCTATTAACTTTGACAAGTGCTTGAACCATTTCAATCTGAAGATTTTATCATTGTGTAAACTCCAGGAATGTTATTGGTGTTAATTCTCTAGTTAATTTTTTTTACCTTCTTGATTTCTTCATCTGAGAATTCTGTAATTCACATCAGAGATTCATTCCTCAAGTCTTCCTCTTCCTATCTGTTCTTCTGTGATCAGATGTAATCACTTTCAGTTTTGCCTCAAGAAACCCAAAGTAGTGGAGCTCTTAAGATATTTTTTTCTAATAGATCAGCCCCACTGTCTCCGTGGGTGGGTGCACCCCTCTTGGTCCCGACTTCCTTGCTCATCCTCTCCCTCCTTCTGTTCCTCATTGGTACTTTGGGAGCTCAGTCCAGTGTTCCAGTGTGGGTCTCTGTCTCTATCTCCATCCATTGCCAGATGAAGGTTATTTGTGGCTAGAAACCAATTATGAGTGAGTACATCCCATGTTCATCCTTTTGGGTCTGGGTTACCTCACTCAGGATAGTCTAAAGCTAAAGTTTTAATTTTTTCTTCTTCTCATTTTTCTTTGTTCGTGGGGAAAAGGAATTAGCTGAAATCAATTTATGATGGCTATTCTTGGTGGTCAACTTAAGTACATGTGAAATTAACTAAAACCCAATGAATGGGCACTCTCACACATGTGAGGAAATTTTTTTCTTAAATCATTTGAACTGGTAAACCCACTTCTAATCCAAATCTTTGAGGTAACAAGATTCATCTTTAGTGTGGACCACACATTCTGCTATATAAGGAATTTGGAATAAGGATCTCTCTCTCTCTCTCTCTCTCTCTCTCTCTCTCTCTCTCTCTCTCTCTCTCTCTTTCTCTCTCCTTGCTCTTACTCTTCTTTCCACCAAGTATATTCCTTTACTGCCTTGAGAACCTACTTCTTTGGAATTCTGGTGTATACTGATGATCAGTTGAGACATCCAGTCTTCAAGACTGAACAACAGCAAGATTCTTGAATATTCTGCTTATAGGCAACCATTGTTAGATTATCTGGACCACAATGTGTAAGCTATTCTAATAAATCCCCCCTCCATTTATATATATGATATTATATATATGGTATTATATGTATGGTATACAAAGACACACACACATATATGGAGAAATATTTAGAGAGTGATTCTATGAGTTCTGTTACTTTAGAGAACTCGCACTAATATGCACGTACACTTTTTGTCATAATTGCATATTTAGAAATTTTGTTATTATTACTAATGTCTATTTTTTCCACACAAAGTGAGATATCCTAAGACTAATGCTATTGTATCAACAGGAAAACACACCAAACCTCGTACTGAACTACTGTTCCCAGCTTTGACTGGAAGGCATTTTGGAGATACTTGAGAACTGCCTATGTTAGGGCCTAATTGGAGAAAACAGGTCATGTGGATGACTTGGAAAGTCATACCTGGCATTGTGTTCTTTGCTTGCTTTCTGCTTTTTGTTTATAATGAGCTTAGAAAACTTCCCTACATGCTAAGCCTCCAGTTTGACTCTTCTGGAGGCATAAGCTACTCTGTCTGCCCATGGTTCCTCATACTCAGAAATTAGCAAATTCTCCCCAACTTTACTGATGCATACTTGCTGGAAATTCACCAGAGCCATCCCATTACTCTTCACACACTCATCTTTCATTAGACTATTTTCAGTTTTCAAAAGATTTCTGTTTCAGGTTTTATATTATTATAATTTTTATGCTGGATACCATTTTTTTCCATTTACCATAGATGGGAAGGCTTAGAAAATTAATAACTTGGACTAAATCATTATCTTACAATTTAAATCTAGGGGCTGAAGAGATGGATCAATATTTAAGTGTGTTTGCTGTTCTCTCTAAGGAACGAGAGTTTGGTTCCCAGCATCCATATCTAGGGGATCACAATCACCTGTATTTCCAATTCTAAAAAACTAACACTCTATTGTCCTTGTTGGGCACCTGTACACACATGTCCCCCATATACTCATAAACAAATATATAAAAATAAAATAAAATTTGGGGCTGGAAAGATGAATGGGTAGTTAAGAGAACTGGCTCCTCTTTCAAAGAACTTGAGTTTGATTTCCACTGTTCACATAGTGACTCATTACTATATATAACTCTAGTTCCAGGGGATGTAATGGCCTCTTCTGACCTCTGCGGATACTAGACACACAGATGGTATACAGATATATGCAGTCAAGTCACCCATACACAAAAAATAAAATTTTATTTTATTATCCAATTAAAATAAAAAATGAGACTCATGAAGCTCTACAGAAGGAGAAGCATAAAGAATAAAAAACATCCCCAGAGGATTCAGGTCACCAAAGAAAGAACCCCTTCTAAATACAAAGTGACTGGGGCACATGCACATATAAACTCTCAACACAACATGGGTCTGCAACACATAGGAGTCTAAAGTTGAAAGAAGTGAACATATGTCTCTATTCCAAACCCAGAAGTGGTCTCCAATTGATAGCTACTTGCAAACTTAGTTTCCTCCAAGAGAGTTTCACTGGGAAAACCAACCACTCTTCAGGGTAAGAGCCATGCTCGAAAGCTGATTGCTAATAGAAACAAACCATACAGCATCTTTGGAGCTTTCTTTTTATTTCACAATATTATGTTGGGGCATTTCTTTTTCTTTTTTCTGCTTAAAAGTCCTTTGTGGATATAATATGGCTTCTGATTCTATCTTTTTATGGGATTCCTGTGTACAAATAGGTCTATCTATATGTTTCTTGTGATTTTTCTTTGGCTCTTTTTCTTGTTTGGTTATTTTGTCATATTTCAATTTGTTTCTTTTTGATTTGTAATATTTTATTGTATTATCATTCCTTAGATTTTTTTTGTTTCAGAAGGAGAAATGGGAATAGTATGGCTCCAGATAATAGAGGAGGTAGGGAGTAACTGGGAGTAGTATGTAGAGAAGAAATGTAATCAGAATATAGTATATGAAAAATATCTGTCTTTAAACAAAGTAAAACAAATAAAAAGCAAATGAAAATAGTTTTCTAAACTCTTACATTTTAGAATAATATTTCATTTTTCTCTATATTCTTTGTTCCTTATCAACATGATTTGTATTGAGAAAATCTCAATGACTCAATATTGCCTTCAAATAATACCATCCAGCTATTCAGAACAGCTATCATTCATTAGGACTTTCTAGATTTATCTACTCTATTTCTCCAAATTCATATCTACAGTAGTCAGGAATTTGATTATGACCCTGACTACATACCTGGGATAATTAATGCTAACAGATGTGGTTTATGTGGTTTTATGTTTTCAATTCATGGCCACTTGGGCACATTGGTGAAGCAATTTCCCATAGTGGGGAGCAGGTGGAATAAACTACCTATCATAGCTGTGAACAGAGAAAGAAAAGGAGTAGGTGCCACAGTATCTTCAGATGACTTTTAATTAGGAAGATTTACAAATAGTCTGAATCTCTAGGGGTTCCATTACACTTCTTTCTTTTTTTTTCCACCTTGGAGATATGGGATTTTTGCCCTGTATCCTCTTATGTTTTATTTGTCAATTTTAACATTTTAATTTATTTTTTAAATTTTATTTTACATTCCATCCACATTTCTCTCACAACCACTCCTGCCACCCTACCCCACCACTGCCTTCCCCCAGCCAACCCCCTATCTACTCTCTCGATGGGTAATGGCTCCCAAGGAAAGTCAGCAAACAACAAAGTCTGGCACATTAAATTGGGACAGGACCAAGCCTCTCCCACTCTGCATTAAGGCTGATCATGGAATCCCGCCATACATAATGGACTCCAATAAACTATCTTATGCACCAGGGATAGATCCTGGACATGCTTCCAGGTACCTCACAGATATGCCAAGATTTACCACTTTCTTCCTTATATGGAGGGTCTGCATGGAGGCCTCGCAGCTGTCAGTCTAGAGTTCCTGAGTTCCCACGAGACTGGTTCAGCTGTCTCTGTAGATTTCTCCTCCATGATCTTGATCTCCCTTGCACATATATTCCTCCTCCCTCTCTTTGATTGGATTGGCCTGGTGCTTGGTTGTGGATCTCTGCATCTGATTCCATCAGTTGCTGGATAAAGGTTCTATGATAATAGTTGGGGAAGGCCAGATTGGGCTTTTTTCTTTACTGCTGTTAGGAGTCTTAGCTGGGACAATTGTGGTAGATTCTTGCAAATTTCCCTAGCAGCAGGTTTCTCCCTAACACCATAGTGACTCTCTCCATAAAGATCTCTCTGTCCCACTCCTTCCTGCCTTGTCTTCTTATCCCTCATCTCTGTCCCTTTACCACTCCCCTCACTCACAATTTACCCAGGATATCTCATTTAATTCCCCTTCCCTAGGCAACACATGTGTCTGTTTTAGGGTCTTCCATGTTACCTAGGTTCTCTGGAGTGGAGGATTGTAGTATGTTTTCCTTTGCTTTACATCTAATATCCATTTATGAGTGAGAAAATGCCCTGCTTTTCTTTCTGAGTCTTAATTACCTCACTTGGGGTGTTTTTTCTAGTTCCATCCATTTGCCTGTAAATTTTAGGATAGCTTTGTTTTTTACCACTGACTAATACTCCATTGTGTAAATGTACCATATTTTCTTTATCTATTATTTGAATAGGAGACATCTAAGTTTTGTTTTTAATTTTCATTCCCACCTGTGCAAATACAAATTGCTATTTTATAGTCAGACACAATTAAATAATTCTTGGAAAAATTAAGTCTCTCTCATTTGTTTAACATTCCTATCCTTGGTGCACTAAGATGGCTCAAATTAGAGTAGAAATAACTTTATTAATATTCAAAGTTATCACTACATTTCAAGAATATAAAAGATTCTACCAATAGTCCAGGTTTATTTAGGTGTTACAAACTCTAAACTGATGAGATTTAATAGCATAAACTGACACCAATAATAACATCTATAAAATAATATGCATATAAGAAGCAGAAAAAATCTATTAACATTATGTAAACCAATCATCCCTGATGTTATAGAAATTTATTTTTAAACTGACTTACCTTAAAGTAAGGAAGGAAAAATATGATAATAAAACAGTTTCTTGCAGTCATATGTAAAAGGCTAATAAGTAACTGCTATGGGACAATGCCCTTGTACACTGTAAAGATCTGTCACTCATATTAGTTTAATAAAATGCTGATTGACCAGTGGCCAGGCAGGAAGTATAGGCAGGGCCGCTAGACTAAGAAAATTCTTGGAAGAGGAAAGGCAGAGACACAGTCACCATCCAGACTCAGAAAAAGCAAGATGAGAATGCCTCACTGATAAAAGGGACCAAGCCATGTGACTAAACACAGACAAAAATTTATTGATTAAGTTGCAAGAGCTAGTCAACATTAGACTTGAGCTAATAGGTCAAACAGTTTATAACTAATTTAAGTCTCTGTGTGTTTCTTTGAGATTGAATGGCTATAGGACAGGGTGAGACAGAAACTTATGTCTACAAGGAACCAAAAATTTATCATTTTTTTACTTCTAGAAAAATTTTAAGTTAATCCCAGCAAGTCCTCCTTGCTGCATGTTGATAAATAAAGTGAATGATGAATGAAAAACAAACCTACATATGATGTATTTGTACTTGAATTCATAGTACTACCATGTTTTGAGAAATTTATTTTTCTGAATAAATATGACAATGTTGAAATTATACTTAAAATATAATTCTCCAATTATAAGAATTTTATTGTTACAAAATCAATTTTCTTTTAGACAATCTGATCTATTGAATTAGATAACATCATGCATCCATTATTGCGTGTTGTTTACTTTTCTGACAAAATATACAAGCTTAAACTAATTTGCTCTTATAGGGTGCAAGAGTATTCTTAAATGATATCTGTGCTGCTGCAAATGACTTTAATCTGAACTAAGAGAAATTGGAGTAAGTTTTATGTGAGATAATATCAAAAATCTATTAAATGTTTCAGTATTTCTTTTCAAAGTATGTATATGTCTGCAACTATAGTTAAGCAGTCAAGGAGAAAAAGTGTAAGATCATTGTTTCTCTATAGTCTGACAATCCTCATTAATTGCAAAGCATCTGCAGACATCTAAAATGTGTCCAATGTCAAACAAGCGCTACCAAAAACAATTGTGCTTATTAGTAGAAGAAAGAATTTAAATAAAAATCACAAAGACAAACATGGAAAGAATGTCATTGGTTAAGATATAATGTTTGAAATGTTTTTCATAATATTGTGTTAATTAGCTTTATAAAAAGAGTGCAATTTTACTTTGGGTATGTAAATAAATATATGGCCTTAGAAAATGGTTTTGTAAACTGAGAAATAGAAGCATATTTTTTACAATTCTTTAGGAAATAATGAAATGATTTTTAAAGAATAAATTACAGCAAACACACATATGTTTAGTGACAAAATAAAAGATACTACTTGTGGAGGTCCAAAAATGTGGTCCTATTCCTACCTTGTATGAAGGTCAGAGAGTTTGAGGGTGCTCAAAAGTGTTGACAACAACCAGGATCATACATCCTGATCCCAGATATGGTTACATGGTTCTTTTGATATTAAGATGGCCCATACAAGTAGATCAACTCCACCCTGACAAACAGGATATACAACCATCCTTCTTCTTTTGAAACAGGATAGTTGACCTTGGGAGTATCTGCCTTCAGTATATTTTGTCTAGGGTGGGTTCACTAACTAATCAACAGAATGCTAACGACTTAATATCTCAAAGTATTAAAGCAATTAACTTTTCAAGTTGTCCTTTGTATCATGTTAAAGAAGTCTTTTGTTGCTGTCTTCCCCCATTTGTGCTGGAAATTGTACAGTTGTGTGGAAAACTAAATGCTGGGACTGGAACTACCTCCCGATACTATCCCCTGTTTCTGTTTTATTATTTTCACTCTTGTCTTCATACTCTTTACTTATTTTTTAGTTCCTAAACCCCTAACCTGTTAAGTGGTATTTATGTCAAAGCTTATTTCTGACAAATGACACCAAACATGGGAATGACAGGTGAAACCTGAAACACACAGAAGTTTGACCAGACTTACAGGTAAATATGTCAGGGAACCTTCATGAAGAAAATTACACCAGAGGTGTAGAGGTGAATAATGAGTGCTCAGAAATAAATAATAGACAAGAAAAAAGATAGGAGAAAGGCAGGGCAGTAAAACTTATAAATAATAACTGTGGTTATGGGACAGGGGAAAAGTATCAAATGCTTTTACAGTTGCT
This sequence comes from Microtus ochrogaster, assembly GCF_000317375.1. NCBI lineage: Eukaryota > Metazoa > Chordata > Mammalia > Rodentia > Cricetidae > Microtus > Microtus ochrogaster. The sequence continues at coordinate 2,248,424 of NW_004949134.1, read as the reverse complement.
TGGAGATATTCTAAAGGACAGGGGAGCCCAGGTACAGCAGCAGCAAATGCAGAAATTTTTGGAATTTATACAATATCTATGCCCTTGGTTTTCTGAGCGCAGGCCCTTGGATGCTGCAACATGAAAAGATATCAGGATAAAAATCCAACAACATTATTACAAGTATGGGCTAGAAATCATCTCTACAGATACACTTCATTTCTGGGTGCTAATACAAGAGAGTTTAGATTTAAAACCCAAACAGCAGGAGGTACATTCCCTGATCTAGTTAGATGGAAATCAGAACCATTTGCACCACTGGAGGAGCTGCTAGATGCATTTACAAGACAGGGTGATTATAATCAGTTTGAGCCTGATGTCTTGGGGAACTATGCTGAGTTATTTTCACCTTCCTCATTTGTGACCAGCCATGCTAAGAGACAGGAAAATAGTGATAAAATGCGGCAGGAGCTAATAGTGTTGAAAGAGTCAGTAAAATTACTTTAACACAAACTAGAAACTGTGTAGATCCCTTATATCAGAAGAGTAATTCTCTTCCTACCATAAAAGCTGGTTTAGATTCACCTACAATGCAAAGAGCTCTAAGAGCAAGGCAGAAATATAACATTAATCATGAGTCTTGCTTGTAAGCTAGCAGCAGAGAGGCTGCTTACAGAGGGGAAGATATGCAAGTATTTCAATGGTTTCTTGTAATTGAGCAAAGAGACACTCAAAGATATCTACTCCGGGTACATATTCCCATATCACTCAAGTTAATCAAAGAATGAAAAGCAGTCTGTGCTCAGTATGGCACCATGGCTTTTTTTTTACACATGTGCTACTGGAAAATATGTCTCTAGAAGCTCTGCCCCCAAGGGATTAGAAGCAGTTGACCAAAACTTTACTGTCAGGAGTGGACTATCTATTGTGAAAAACTGATTTCAAACAACAATGTCAGGCCACATTGAGAGAAACAGGGCCCAACAAGGTCCTATTTCTTATTAGCTGCTTGTAGGTGAGGGACCTTATAGAGGGACAGATGATCAGTTAAACTTGGATATGGCAACATATGCCCAAACGAATGCATCTTCTAAAATGGCCTGGAACACACTCCATCTTCTAAAGAAGAGACTGAGGAGTTGTCTAGTATGAGACAGGGACCAGATGAATAGTTTCAAGACTTTGTCTTCAGACTGATGCAGACATCAAACAAGTTGATTGGAGATACAGAGGCAGGGCATTTGATAGTTAAGCAGCTAGTCTTTGAGAATGCTAATGCTATATGCAAAGCAGCTCTAAGGCCTTTTTGAAAGAAAATAACATTTTCAATTATATTGTGATTTGTTCAGATATTGGCTACTCATGGGGTATCAGATCAGGCAATGCCCTGATAGGAGAGTAACCAGGACTGTCAAAGAGATGACTAAGGGAACCTCCAAGACAAATTTTTGGTGCAATCCAGCAACCTCTTCTCCCATAAGGAAATCCATTCAGGACCTTTTCAGAGCAACCCTAGGCAGTGTGAGGCCTGATCTCAGCTCTTCCATCTATACAGTTCTGACTCTAGAAATTGGGATACAAGCTTCCCCACTGTGGTTTATGGGCCTTCAATGGACGGAACTATAGGGTTATTGTTGGAGAGAAGTAGCACCACTATGCAAGGGATTCTTGTTGACCCTGGAGTCATCGACACCAATTTTGAAGGAGAAATCAAGGATATGATTCACTCTCCTAATGGAGCTTCTGTGGTAAAGACAGGCCAGAGGCTTGCATAATTAATTCTACTTCCCTCTGTACAAACCAAAAATTAGATTAAGAGAGATAAGAGAGCAAATGTCATATTTGGCTCATCTGATGCCTATAGGCTCTAAGTCATAGGTCCACGGTGATCAGAACTCACCTTGTTTATAAATGGAAAAAGGTTTTCCGGTCTTTTGGATACTGGTGCAGATATTTCTGTTATAACTGCCAGTCAATGGCCTTCTAAATGGCCAAAAATGGAGACTATTGCACAGCTACAAGGGATTGGTCAGACTCAAAATCCTGAACAAAGTAGTAATGAGCTTTACTGGAAGGATGGAGAAGGTCATGAAGAAACTTTTGAGCCATACGTTATTCCTCATTTACTGTGGAGAACCAAAAATTGTGAGCCCATTTTCCACCTTGACCAATGGTCAAAGAGATGGAATTCCTTCAAGATTATTGTGTTTCTACCTCAAACAAAGGTCCCACCTAGATTTAGATCAGAGAGTTCTGCTGTCTCAAAGTTATTGCCAATAGGTGTAGCTAATATCCAAACCTTATATTTTGGGAATAGAAAAACAGATATGTTTCTGCTTCAAAGAAAAGTCTAAGGATACAACTAAGGTTTCACTTTCTTTAAGGAGATAACATTGGATTCCACCCAGAGAGTGGTTTGCCTACAGAATATTTTTGGTTTAGGGGGTGAGCATATCTTCTTTTGTCCTAGAAACATGATATGGGAGTGATTTCTTATTAATAAAGAAACTGCCTAGGCCCCTTGATAGGCCAACCCTTAGGTGGGTGGACTAAACAGAACAGAATGCTGGGAGAAAGAAGCTAAGTCAGGAGTTGCCATGATTCTCCCACTCCAGACAGGTGCAGGTTAAGATCTTTCCTGGTAAGCCAGCTCGGGGGCTACACAGATTATTAGAAATGGGCTAGTCCAGGTGCGAGAGTTAGCCAAGAAAAGGCTAGATATAATGGGCCAAGCTGTGTTTAAAAGAATACAGTTTCCGTGTAATTATTTCGGGTAAAGCTAGCCGTGTGGGCGGCTGGGTGCCAGGGAAGCAGCTCGCCGCCCCTATTATTTCAACAGAAACAGAACATTTAATGATGGTTATAGCCTACAACATTCAACTGATCGATTTATTTCCTTGCATCATGTTAATGCAGTTTTTTCTTTATCTTACTCCTACCTCTTGGGGTCAGGGTATTTTAATCAATTGGAAATTAAATGCAGGCAATTTCAGTATTCAGTGGAACGTCTTTCTGGTAGTAGCCTATGTTTTCTATTTTATTATCTTCATGTTCTTTACTAATATTTCTAAATCCTCAAGCCCCTACCCTGGCAAGAGGTATTTTTGTCAAGGCTGATCACTGACATATGGTGCCATAACATGGCGGTGACCAGTGAACCCTGAAATGCACAGAAGTGTGGCCAGGTGTACAAGGGAGTACCTGAGGGACTCCACAAGAAAATTGTTCCATGGGTGGAAAGGTGAATTATGAGTGCTCAGAAATAAATAATAGTAATACAAATGGAAAGAGAAAGGGAAGGCAAAATATCAGAAGTAAAACTGTCAATATTTATAAATATGGGACAAGGAAATAGTATTCAAATATTTGTACATTTACCTGGAAGAGGAGCTGAAATGGAGCAAAAACAAAGGCAGAGATTTTTAGTTTGTAAATATTATACTCCCCCACCCTCCACACTGGCAAAGTATCTGCTCCCACCTTCAGCCTGCTCCAAGACTCGGAGAGGCCAAAATGCAGCCTCCCCTTCATCCCTGCAAGCAGCAATGCTGTGATTACCTAGCTGCAGCCTCTGTTGCTGCTTAGTGGGTGGAAAGAATGAAGGGAGTATGACGTTTGGCCTAGCAATTGCCTAGGTTACCGCTGAGATTGTGGCAGTTCATGCACACATGCTGTGGCCAGCTGAGTCTGACCCATGATATGTGGTAAAGCCAGGAAAGGCAGGAGACAGGGAAGTTTGGAGGGCTATACCTTCCAGAGTCACTGCCTGGTGTCAATATAAATGCCTTGAAACTATTTGGTCCATAAGCCAAGGAACCTATAATGGATAAATCAATGATTTTTAACAGAGGAAAGGATTCAGTAATTCTCTTAATTTTGTGATTACAAGGTTTAAAATGAAAAAGCAAGGGTAGTAAAAATAGGTGTGGCTATACCCACCTAAGCTTTTGGTCTCACACAGTGGTTTCAGAGCCACTAACCTAAATTTGCCAGCCAGTCAGAGTCTGTAGCTGAACAGATGTACGTGGCCTGTGCCTTACCTAGGCACAACATGCAATGAGGGATTGACTGTCTCATCCCAAGTACCCAGGCAGCATGGCTAAGCATCAGAGGGATCATGGTTTTTCACCCTGATACATAGCCCAGCTTCAACTGAGAGCCCAGGTCCCAGACTCCTGACCTGACAGCTAAACTGCGTAAAGGTAGCCTCAGAGAAATGAAGCTTCAGGTTAGTCAAGTGTCTGGGAAAATGTAAATGAATAAGTTAAAGCCTGTCAGCTAAGCAGACTTACAACTTAGATTAGAAAGATAGCTTACAAATTTTTAATAAAACACCCAATGGTTAGAACCTTATTTAAAATATCCTACAGGAGACTTTGAGCCATAAAGTAAAATTCTTTTTTTTTTATATTCTTTTTGGTTTATCGAGACAGGGTTTCTCTGTGGCTTTGGAACCTGTCCTGGAACTAGCTCTGTAGACCAGGCTGGTCTCGAACTCACAGAGATCCGCCTGCCTCTGCCTCCCG
>NW_004949134.1:2224596-2243819 GCF_000317375.1 Microtus ochrogaster | reverse complement strand
ACAGCTTAGAGAACCTGCTACACAGGTATGCACCCAAGGAGAGTATGCAATACAGAACCAGTAAGTCATTACATTAATTTTGACCAGCTTTAGCATATATATATATATATATATATATATATATATATTCTACAAAACTTACTCCTGCGGCAGGATTATGGCAAAGCAGTCTGCTTTTATGGCTATACTTTCCCATTTTGTCAGGTATGGTATTAAATCCTTATTTTGAAGTAATAGCTTGCTTAGCACAGAAGAACAGGATGGAATCTAGGAGGTATTTTTGCATAGAACCAGGTATAATCAATGATCCTTATACTAAGCAACAGATTGATTAGCTATTTCACAATAGATACATATGCAGGATTCATGATGGCCATTGCAAAAATTACTAAGCCTGTAATTTCTCATTGCTTAAAATGTTTCTTATATGGGTACTCCAAAATTCATAAAGATGGATAAGGGATCTGGATATGTTACTAAAGCATTTTAGCAATTTTGGTCCCAATGAAATATTGAACACAAGATGGATATTCCTTATAATCCTCAAGGACAAGGAATTGTAGAGCATGCCCATGGCTCCTTGAAAACAGAACTTAAAAAGATAAAAACAGGAGACTTATAATTTCAAATAGCACACAATGCCTTGAGTCATGTACATTTTATGCTGAACTTCTTCAAAACGGATGTCCACAAGCAATATTTAGCAGACAGATTTTGGCATGATGGCACCAAGGTGACCTTTGCTAATGTGAACAGACCCTTGCAGTAGATTATGGCAAGGACTCTCTCCTGTGTTAATATGGGGTTGAAAACATGTTTGTGCTTTTTTTTTTCCACAGGAAGAAAATAAAGCATGGTGAGATAGCTTCCACAGTGTCTGTTTCAATGCATCTAGTAGAAGGGTGTCAGGCCCGATGACATTGTGGCTGCAAGTGCCTTCATAGAAGTGTCAGAATGAGAAACTGTGACCCTGACTTCCTCATACCACGATGCTGCAAGCTGTGGAAAGCTGTACTTGAACCAATCTTCCTGACTCACAACATCATGCAGCTGAAGGAAAAGAAGATCATGTTGACAACTGATGATTCCCAGCTTCTTGATGGACTTGCTTCACAAACTTTCAGACCTAGTGAGTCTTGTTTACTTTGGAGCTAGAACAGAAACACAGACTAAATAGTTGACTGTTTTATACATTCAGAGATAGAGCCCAAATTGTCAGTGAGGTATCTAGTCTGCTGTTAAAATGTTGAAATAACCTGAGAACTGAGACCTCAATTTTCCTCTAAGGGAAAAAAAAAGGCCCACTAAAGTAGTGACTGAAGCCCCTCTTCTGATATGAGGAGAGTAGCCGAAGGGGTTTTGCTGCTACTCAGAGATTAGGGAAATTGCTTAAAAGCAGCATTGCAATTAGACTCCCACCCATCACTGAAAACTGTTCCCGTCTTTTTATTAGAATGCATTTAAGAGAATTGTGATTTGACAAATTGTGTTATGTTATTGACCTGTTAAATTGTGTTCTGGTATTGAGCTGCTAATGCTTTTGTTCGCTATAAGATGCTAATAACTAGAAAAAAAGATTAGAATTTGTCTAATAAAAATTTGACATTATCAATTAATTCTTGAATCTGATATATTTGATAAAACACATTTAGATATTGATGCAACTGAATACACTCTAGAGCAATTCAAAACAGAAATTCTCAATCCCGGAGATCTTCTACCCCTTTGATTAGGAGACACTATAGCCATAGAAATATGCATGGCACAAAGTATTATTTGATTTTTTTTCCATTAGCCAATTGCTGAGGAACTATTTTGACAGAAACTTGGTTTAAAGACACAGAGCCCTGAGACACTTTCTCCCTTAACCCTTTGCTTACAGAGGTTGGCAGTCAAGAATGGATTTGATCGTTCTACATCCCAGGTTCGTAAGACGTGGGCATGTATGATTGGAATGGTTGTACTGAAGACAGGTAAGTTTTGAAAATGGTAAAGTGTTCACCTAAGGCAGATATGATCATCTATCCCATTGCAGAAGCACAGGTTTTATTTAAATTAATCAAAAGAGAGAAATTGTGGAGGCCCCAAAAATGTGCGCCTCTTTCCACCTTGACGAAATGTTAGAGAGATGGAACTGACCACTATTCCTTCAAGATTATTGCGTTTCTACCTCAAACAAACTTCCTACTTGGATTTAGTCAGAAAATTCTGCTGCCTCAAAGTTATTACCAATAGGTGTGGCTAATATCCAAACCTTATATTTTAGGAATAGAGAAACAGATATGTTTCTACCACAAACAAAAGTCTAAGGAACCAACTAATGTTTCAGTTCCCTTAGGGAGATAACATTGGATTCCACCTAGGGAGTGGTTTGCCTACAGAAGGTTTTGGTCTAGGGTGTGAGTATGACTTGTTTTTTTCTAGCAACAGAATGTTTAACTGTGGTGGTAGCCTGTGACCTTCAACTGCTCTATTCATTTTCTTGTATCAAGGTGGTACAGTTTTTACTTTACTCCTATCTCTTGGTGCTGTGGGAACACCTTTAGCCAATAGCCTTTAAGATACCAGTTCACTAGGGTACGGTCTCTTTTACTCTAAATTCAACCATAAAGCTTGTGTGATCTCTCTCTTGGGTGCTGTATTTGTTTCCTGTTGCCCACTCATGCAGAGGTCTGTGATCTGTGAGTTCCCGCTAGATAAAGAACCCTTCATTTACTCATTTCTGAGCTACTGTGGGATTATTTTATTTGCATTCTCTTACATCTTAGTGTCAGAGTATTTTAAGCAGTTGGAAATTAAATGTAGACAATTTCAGTATTCGCTGGAGCTCCCCCACCCAGCACTATTGTATGTTTTTCTGTTTTATCATTTTCACATGTGTCTTTGTACTCTTTACTAATATTTTTAAATCCCCAAGCCCATACCCTGGCAAGAGGCATTTTTGTTGAGGCTGGTTCCTGACAATTTACCTGTAAATTTAAGGGGCTGAGATAGTATGACTTGAATGGGGGTATATTAATGTTTCCTCAAAAGTTATTGCTAATAAAATATTTCAGCTAGGATTGTTACCCAATCAAGGTCTAGACAAGGAGAAGAAGGTAAGGATTGATTCTATCATACATAGCAAAAAGGCCTCCCAGTGCAGGATTATGGTATTTTTAGGAGAGGTCACTGATAAACCTGTACTCCAGGCAGACCCATTTATCTGGAAAAGTGATGAGCCTGTATGGATAAATCAGTGGCCTCTAACAGTAGAAAATTTACAAGATGCCCAGCAGTTAGTGTAAGAACAGTTGGATATTGGTCACATTGCACCATATAATTCCCCCTAAAATTCTCCTGTTTTTGCAATTAAAAAGAAATCACAAAATTGGAGGTTAATTCAAGACTTAAGAGAAGTTAATGGGGCCATGCAGCTGATGAGAATGTTATAAGCTGTGCTTCCGTCTCCTATAGTTATACCTAAAGACTCTCATAAAATTAGTTTAGACTTAAATAATTGTTTTTATACCATCCCTTTGGCACTACAAGCTTGTCAAAGATTTGTATTTAGTATTCATTCAGTTAATTTCAAAGAGCCAATAAAAAGATATCAATGGGCTGCATATGTAGTTAATGCTGAAGGATATGTAATGCAAACAGAACCAGTCTCAGCTCAAAAAGTTAAGCTATGAGCTGTTGCTATGCTGTTTCAGTTATTTGCAGATAAGGCATTTAATCTATATACTGATAGTCAATATATTTTTAGTGCTCTTCAAGTCCTAGAAACTGTCCCAAGTATGGGAACTAGCAATAAGCAAGTTAAAATGCTATTCTACCAAATTCAAAATGCCATACAACAAAGAAATATGTCATGTTTTGTAGGGCATATTAGAGCACATTGAAATCTTCCCAGTCCACTAGTTGAAGGTAATGCCTTAGCTGATAAACTTACAAAAATAATTGTTTTATCTCAGTTTGAAGTTTCTCAGGTATCACATGTTCTGCATCATCAAAATAGCATAAATTTAAGAAAACAAGTTAGATTAATAAGAGAAGCTGCTTGCCAAATTGATAAGCAATGTGATATATGTCCACAGTATTTATGGAAACAGGATAGTATTGGGAGGGAGTTCCAGTGAATACTGAAAACCCTTTCATTTTTTTTTGTTTTCTTTGTTTTTTTATTTTTTAATTTATTTATTTATTAAAGATTTCTGTCTCTTCCCCGCCACCGCCTCCCATTTCCCTCCCCCTTCCCCAGTTAAGCCCCCCCTCCTATACTCCTATACAAAATGAAGACGAAAGCAACACAAGACTTCTTTAACACAGTACAAAGGACAACTCAAATGGTTAATTTCTTCAATACCTTGAGATATCAAGTCATTAGCACTCTGTTGTTTATACAGCAAACCCACACTGGACCAAATATACTAAAGGCAGCCACTCCGACAGTCAAATATTCTGTTTCAAAAGAAAGAGCAGAAATAGGCTTGCATATCCTGACCATTTGTCAGAGTGAAATGTGTGGGCCATTTTAATGTCAAAAGAACCAAGTAACCACATCTTGAGTCAGGATGTGTAGCTCTGCTTGTTGTCAACAATTTTGAGGAACATTAAACACTCTGAAATTTAAAGAAGGCAGAAATGGGCTCTCCACAATTCCTCCATTTTTACTCATTTTAATAAAGCCTGTGCTTCAGCAGAACAAGTGATTATGTCTGCCTTAGGTGAACACATTCCCATTTTCCATACATACTTGTTTTCAGAACATGCATTCCAATCATGCAAGCCCATATCTTAGGCATCTGGGGGAGGAAAAGATCAAACCTGTCTCTGACTACTGACCTCTGCAAGCAAAGGGTTAAGGGAGAAAACCTCTTTTGTTGTCCTGTACCACTGAGCCAACATTTTGTTAAAAGAGTTTATCAAAATGAGATAATCATGTGCAAGCAGATATTGCTTTGTGATCTACATGCTACAGTATCTTAAAGGAGTAGAGCATCACCAGGGATGGGAATGACCTTTTGAATTGGTCTAGAGTTTTTAACAGTTTTCAACTGTATCAAAATTTAAATTCATGTTCAAATCCAAAAACTCATTGGAAATGTCAAATTTCTCTTAGATATGTCTTCATCCATTTCTTACCATTAACATCTTATAGTGAAATAAAGCAGTTATACACAATAACAGTTTAATACCATAACTCTAGCATAGAAATTAACAATAAACAAGCAATTTGTCAAATCACAATCCTCTAAAATACATTTTAATCAAAAGACAAGGGTTTCTGTGATGGCTGAGAGTCTAACTGCATTGAAGCTTTTAAGTAACTGTCCCAGTTTCTAAGCAGCACAAAAAAGACCTTAGACTACCCTCCTCATATCTGAAGAGGGGCTTCAATTACTCCTTGTAATGAATCTTTATTATTTGATGGGAAAATTGAGGCCTCAGTTCCCAGGTTCTTCCAATCTTTCCACAGTAGATTGAATACCTCATTGGCAATCTGAGTTCTATGTCCCAAAGTTTAAACAGTCAAATGTTTAGTTTGCATTTCTGGTCTTGCTTCAAGGTAAAATTGTGATGTGGGAGTGTCATATATCAATCTGTTGATTTCATTGGTTAAGTAATAAACAAACTGCTTGGGCTCATAGCTTAGAACATAGGTGGGTGGAGTAAACAGAGCAGAATGCTGGGAGGAAGAGGAAGTGAGGTAAGACGCCTCAGACAGAGACTCAACAGCTCTGCTCTCTGGAGCAGAGACGACATGCTCCCATCTCCAGGGCAGACAGGAGAGCTCTGCTCTCTGAGGCATGTGATGAAGCTCCGACCCAGGATGGAAGTAGGCTAGAATCTCCCTGGTAAGCCACCTTGTGGGCTACAGCAGATTATTAGAGATGGGCTAGTCCAGGTGCGAGAGTTAGTCTAGAAGAGGCTAGATAGAAATGGGCCAAGCAGTGATTAAATGAATACAGTGTCCATGTAATTATTTCGGGGCATAAGCTAGACAGGCAGCCGGGGTGCTGGGGATGAAGCCCCGCCACTCCTATTTACAACAAAATTGTCTCTGCCATTTTAAGTAGATACTTTTTCAATATATTTGAGAGATGTTGGGATTTATAATTTTCACAAATATAAATAAATTTAACTCTAATTGTATTTTATAACTTCCAAGATAAGTTACTAATTAACTAATTTATTTATTATTCTCTATTTATTATTCTTCATTTCATCTGTGGGTCCCAGTCTTATAGTTTCTTGTTCATCTTCATTCTTCCTTGAGCAATTTGCTATTACAACATTGTGCTGTAATTTCTGCTTCACTTGCTCTCCTTGATATCTTCTTCTATTGTATTTCATTTTATTTAAATACAAAACAAAACAATAAAAAACCTTCAGTTTCTTCCCATGCAATGAATACCAAATAAAACAAAATTATAAATATTACATATTTATAAGCAAACTAGAAATCCCATACCACATAGATTAAGAAATATTCATATAACAGAAATATAAATACCTAAGATTTTAGCCAAATTGGACTTCCATATTTTCTTTTATTTTGATTAAACTCCAGATGAGCTTCTTTCTGATTTTAAGGTGTGACCTTATTACATGCAGAGTATTTGGTTTAGAAAATGTGTTATTTTAAATTCTTTTATTGCATTTTTGAGATGTGACTATATAAAAGAACATTAAATTTATAGATGAGGAAAATATTTCTTTTAAGTTTTAAAAAAGTTTTATTTAAGGACAACATTTATGAGTTCATAAGATTTGTATCTTCATCCCCATCTAATTCTTTCCATGTTTTTCCAACTTCCTCCTTTTTAAATAATCATAACAACCTTTTCTTCTATGTTTACTTTTCTATGTATGTATATATAACAGAACATATATGTGATCTAACACACACACACACATTTCCTACTGAATCCAATTAGTATTACCCTTATTTGCTTGTGTTTAGTGCTCACCATTTAGGATTAAGGTTTCCCCCTAAGAATCAAAAACCAAAATAAAACAACAAGAAAAAAACCAATTCTTCCTCTGTCAGGAAACATTGATTGCTGTAGTTCCTCATATGGGGTTGGGGCCACATGAGAACCCACCCTCAAACTATCTATATCTATATGTATTACATATATATAATTTTAATATATTTTATATGTATACATATACATACATATTTATATAAAATATTTCATATATTCATATATATTTAAGACTGCACGATTAAAATGTGTGTGTGTGTGTGTGTGTGTGTAAAAATCAGAATTCTTACTGTTGGAGTTTTTCACAGATATTTTCTTTTTTTGCTAATGTAATTGGAGCACTTTGATTTGATTATGTTTGTAACTAGTTCCTATCTTATTTAAGTTGTCTATTATATGTTTTGATGTCAATATTGAAACCAACTGCTTTCCCAAAATCATGCTTTTTTTGTAAATTTTGTCACTTAACATTTCTATAATAATGTTAGCTGATAGCTAGTATGGATAGAACGCAATCCAGAATTTAATAGTGCTGTTAGCAGGACTAAACATAATACTGTGCATTTGCTGTATCATGAAGATACATGGTCAGATGTTACCAGCAAAAATGTTAAAATCAGAATTGTTTGATTGTTTAAGGAAATGATTTTCAATGTTTGCTATATGAAATTAATTACTGAGTTGTACACCTACTTTGGGTTGAATTTCATGAACAGATGACATTATAATGTTTGGCTACATTTGAGAGTATTACTAAATTGTGTTAATATTTAACACATTATTATTGAAAGCCTTATGAGAATTATTTTTGAAGAGTTTTTGAAGACATTTTTATAATGTATATATATGCTTGAGTGCTTTTGCGTTCATCCTAGAAATTTTTACAGAAATTTAAATACTGTCATGCCTGAGACATATGGTAACTTTACAATTTTGTTCTTGTCATGATTTCCTATCAACCCTAAGAATTTATGTTATAGGTAACTATTGTTTTGTTGTAAACCACAGTATTGATTTACCATTGTGTTAAGTAAAAGGGATTTCAAAATTCTTTTCTATCAATGTGCTTCTTTAAGTTTCAATTTTTTTCTCTTGTTTGCTCAATACTTATAATGACAACATAATTTATCACTGAAATCAAAATTTCATTATAAGAAAGAAGAGGTCTTATTACTAACTATGTGAGGGAAACAGATATAAATTGGGATTTAGAGATTTGGCACCTATAGCTTGGCTTATTTTTTTGTAGGCATTTGTTATGCATGGCGTTTATACTTAGTATATGCACAATTTCAACTGTTTTTTGATCTTACAAATGTATCCTTGAAAAATTCATGTAATAGGCTCAGACTCCTTGTTGATTTATAAAATCTAGGTATAACTGTATTTAGAAAAAAAATCCTTTTTTTTTTGCCTAGAAAAGGCTACTTTTTAATTCATGTAACTGAAAATATGAGGGGATCAAAGGGGATCCACAGACAGGACAAGTCATGTTTACCCCTACCATACAAAATAAGGTGAGAAAGTAGCCCCTATACCTTTCCATACCAAAGCAGTTCTTCCTCCTCATTCTGCTGCATCATTCAAGAATGAAGAAACCTACTTTTTTGGAGAATGGTATTCCTAGCTGACAACCAGCCTCCTGTGTCCCAGTCACTTCCCCTGAGTGTCTTGAGGAGGAGAATGCAGGCAGGCCAGGAGGATGGATATTTGGCAGTGGTAGCAGTAGCAATGGTGGGTGTTGAACAAAAACAATACAACTATCAGAGGTAGTTTTGTAAACAAAGGAAAAGATTGAACCAGTATCTTAGTCATGGGAAGGATTAAGAGGAGAGAGGGGCAAGGCTATAGTGTACAGTATGAGTGGGGTGGGCCCTGGGAATAGGGTGCTTTTTTCCTGTTTATGTCCCACTGGAGTAAGGGAAACAGCTTAAAGAAGCAGAGGAAGAAAGTTAACACACTTTCTGCTTTAGGTGGAAACCAGAGTACAGGATATCACCCTGGAGATAGGTGGTGCCTCCAATTTGTCACTGTAATAGCTCCCAGGTGAGGGCATGGTGGGTGAGACAGACATTTGCCTTAATTTCTATAGTCCAAAGAGCTTCCCAACCAACTGCAGCATCTAGGTAAGGTAGGGACAAAGTAAATGAAACCCATCTGGTGACAGTGTGGTAGGGGCCATGCTGGGATTTAAGGATCCCATAAACTAATTATACTTGCTGCTACCAGGCCAGTCAACGAGGCCTGTGAGAATGAGATGGGTCTGGGTCTGGGTCCCCTTAGGGCCAGAGAATGCTTCCAGGACACGCTTCATGGAAGTCAGGAACAGCAAAGCATAAGAGACTCACAAAACAAAGATCCCAGAGAGCAGTGTGTCTAGAAGAGGTGCACAGCAGGACAGTTTGTGGCATATTTGGAAGTCAGCTTTCTCAGGAGAGGGGAGCTGTATGGTCATGATGAAGGTACACGGACTGACCCAAAACCTGCTCCACTTGGCACTGCAAAGTCTGCAACTGGTGCTATAGTGTACAGTATGAGTGGGGTGGGCCCTGGGAATAGGGTGCTTTTTTCCAGAGAAAAGTTGTTCCTTGATGGCCAAGGAGGGCTGGAACAGGAGGTTCAAGTTGAGAGGGGGAGGAGAGAGGTGGAAAAGGAAAGGAGTACTGAGAGAGATAGTTGAAATACTGGGGCATTTGAGGAGTAGTATGGAAACCTAATACCAGAAGGTTCCAAAATTATATACATATATGAAGTAGATCTAAATGAAATAACCATATAATGGAGGAAACAGCCCAAATGGCTAGCCCTTGTCACCAAATGAAGTTTCCAATATTAGTATTGGGTTACATTTAATTGATTTGTTGGCCCCCGAATGGGTCTCATGGGGAGCCCCAAACAACCCAGGCCATTGCCAATACTGTGGCTTCTCTCCACAAATTGACAACAAGGTCTCATTGCTGAAGACAATACCTACACAAGTAAAAGAACATAGAGAAAGGGAGCTGGTGCTTTCTATGTACATAGAAATTTTCTATGTACATAGAAATTTTCTATGTACATAGAATATTCACCCCAAATTTCTAGCATTGGTGACACAGAAAAGTACCCTGCAGACTACAAAAGGAGAGAAATAAATACCATCTTAGTCAGTGCTGTATTGCTGTGAAGACACACACCCTTTCCATGGCAAATCTGATAAAGGGAAGCATTTAATTGGGGATCAATACAATTTTGGAGCTTTAATCCAGTGTCAGTATGGCAGAAAGCACAATGTGTATCAGGGGAACGTGGCAGCATACAGGCAGATATGGTGTTGGAAAAGAAGTTGAGAGTTTTAAATCTGAGTTCTTAGGATCTTAGGAAGCAGGGAGAGAGAAGGACATGGTGCCTGGCTTGGGCTTTTGAAACCTCAAATCCCACACCTAGTGACACACTTCCTCCAACAAGGTCACACATAAGCTAACAAGTCCATACCTCCTAATAGTATCATTCCCTGGTGAACAAGCATTCAGATCTCTTTGCCTACAGGGGCCATATTTATTCAAACCATCACACAAACCCTTTGATGTACAATGGCTCCCTGCCTGGAAGATAAATTAAAGCAATGGTGGCACAAAGCTTGTGGGGGTAACCAACATCTAATTTGTCTTAAGGTCCACTCTACAAAATGGAACCTGTATGTACCACTGCATGAGTGATAAAGAACTTGAGACTAAATAGTCCAGGTCTATGGCCAAAACAAATGCTATGGTTCTTATAGTTCTAAAAACAAACAAAAATAGTAGCAATGAAATGACTCTTAATGACATTCTACTATATGAACAGATGAGTGGCATGCTCAGTCATCATTAGAGAAGCTTCCTCCTACATTATATGGTAACAAACCAGAAATACACAGACATACATTATGCAAAGACATAGAGACCTTGGAACACTCAACCCTAAATGGGATCGCTAAGTCAAATCCCTCTACTCATGACTTTGAGAACCCCATGAATGAAGAGGCAGAAAGAGTGTAAGAGCCAGAGAGAATGGATGACCCAAGAAGAAAAGGCCCTCTAAATCAAGATCAAAGCTCCTATGAACTCACAGTCTGGGGAAGCATGCAGAATGTCTGCATTGGTCTGCACCAGGTTCTCTTGTGCATATTATACCTTCCAGTTTAGTGTTTCTATGGGATTCCAGAATGTGTAAGTGTAGGTCTCATATTCTTGTACCTTCTTTTAGGCCTTTTTTCTGTTTGTTTGTCTTATAAAATCTCAATTTTATTTTATTTTATTATTTTCATCCATTAGAATCATTTTTATTTTCTAATGAAAGACAGAAAAAGTGTGTGAATACAGATGCGTTTGGTGGAGGGACTTGGACGATTAGATGGAGGGAAACCCATAATCATGATATACTATGTGAGCAATTACTTAAATAAAAGGCAAAAAAGAAAGAATAGTTCTGTGTTTTCTTTTTCTGTACCGTCATGTTTCACATTAATACCTTCAACACCATTTTTAAGTTGTAGTTATTCTATATTATGAATGTTTCTGCTTTTCACCACATTCAACTATATTGCACATCTGTTCAACGTTAGCTCCATCATTTAATGGAGTTTGTTATATTTCTTCATTCTGCATTTGTTTAATTATATAAAGATCTGTTACATATTTTTACTTTGCCTAACTAAGACACCTGATTGGTCTAAAAAGAAGCTAAATGACCAATATCTAGACAGTAGATGGATAGGTGGTGCTTGCAGACAGAGAGAATAAATAGGAAGAATCTAGGCTTTAGAAAAGAAAGAGGGAGAACTAGGGAGGAAGTGAGGGAGACACCAGGGGCCGGCCAGCCAGGAAGCAGACAGCCAGGCAGACTTGAAGGAAGTAGGAAAAGTAAAACGTACAGAATGAAAGAAAAGTAAAAAGCTGAGGCAAAATGTAGATGAAGAGAAATAGGTTAGCATAAGTTATAGGAGCTAGTGGGACAAACATAAGCTACAGCTGAGTATTCATAAATAAAAAGTCTCCATGTCATGATTTGTGAGCTGGTTGGTGACTCAAAAGAAAGCCTGCTACAGGGGTTGAAGCTTACTGCCATTTTTTGCAACATTGCCAACATTTTTGTTTGACTTTGTTTGTTCTTTTAAAAATGTATATGGATTCTCTTTTAAATTAAGAATACCTCTTACATTTCTAATGAAATAATTACCTTGCCCATTTTATTTCACATAAATATATGCAGTAATATTTGTCCTACTGGTCTTTTATATGTTGATTAGAATTTCAAGGAAGGCAAAGAGTCCTCCAAGACTTACATTTTATAGCCAGTTTACTATTAATTACTCTGTATTAGGTATAGATTTTGTAACTTAGTTTTGAAATTCTACAGTATTTCTAAAATATATATTGAAGTGATTTGCCCTCTCCAAATTTTCTTAGAATCCGTTACTCATATTGGTCTGCATATTCATTCATAATTTATTTTAAATACAATGTCTTTTGTTTAAATAAAATTATATTTTATTTCATTTTGGCATATTTAACCTAAGTCATCTGTCATTTTGTAGAGCTTAAGACTATTTTTAAAACAATTATCATCTAAGAGCCTTTAAAATATTCTTTATATTCTTTTTAAATATAATAATACATTCACATAAAGTTGTAGATAGTAATAGTATACCTTATTTACTTTCTCTTAAGGGTTATATTGAACACAATTATAATACAAGTTAAACCCAAGAAAATGGCATTGGTATGATTGTACATACATATATATATATATTTGCTAAAATGCTTTATAGAAATATTAATATTAACTTTAATATAGAAACGTCTCAAATTTCAGTATCTCTGGTGCTTTTCCTTTATAGAAAGTTTATTTTCTTTATTGAATTTGATTAATTAATATGGTAGTTTAAAACTATATTACAAACAATATTACATAAGGCAAAACAAATGTGTATGTAACATAATGTTTTAAAGTTTTCTCATGAAGAGAAAAAAAGTAATTTTCTTAAAGGGTCTTCTTGTTTCAGAATGTCAAACAGGTTATAGTCAAAATCCTAATGTATGAAGTTCAAAATAGTTTTATTTTCATTAGTTCACAGTATTTCAATGATTTTATTTTAATTATGTATGTACACACACAAACTAACACACACATATAGAGAATATATATACATATATATATATATAAAGAGAGAGAGAGAGAGAGAGAGAGAGAGTGTGTCTTAGTTTGTTTCCCATTTCTGTGATAAACACTGTGACTAAAACAAAAGGGTTATTTGGCTTACACCTCTACATCACTGAATAAAATTAAAGCAGGAACTCATGGAGGAACCAAAATACAGACCATGGAAGAATGATGTTTACTGGTTTACTTCTTTCAACTTACTTAGGACACTTTTTTTAAAAAGGTTTTTTTAAATAATTATTTATTTATTACATATACAATATTCTGTCTACTTAAATATGCCTGCAGGCCAGAAGAGGGAACCAGACCTCATTACAGAGAGCTGAGAGCCACCAAGTGGTTGCTGGCAATTGAACTCAGGACCTTTGGAAAAGCAGGCAATGATCTTAACCACTGAGCCAGTTCTCCAGCCCTGACAATTTCTTAAACATTTGAATCCTACTTTCTCAGCTTGGAACACTGACAGTAGTACACTGTCCCTTTCCACATCAATCATCAATTTAAATATTTATACTTATCCATATCAGTCTGCTGGGGCATTTTCTTAATTGATCTTCTCCAATGATTTCATCTTGTGTCAAGTTGCCAAAAACCAACTACCTACTTTGTATCTAAATGTGGGTATGTGTATGAAAGTGCATGGCCCACAGTGCTAAAAAGAGGCCATCAAATACCTTGAACACTGGGTATAAATCATGAGTTCTCTATAAGAGCAATATGCACTCTTTATGACTGAGCCTTCTCTTCACGTCTGTTTTATATATTTAAGCATAAAAAGAAAAAAATATAAATTTATATTTTATAAATTGTTCATTTAGATATGCTTATATAAAATAAAAATTATTTGAAACATTTACCTTCAAATGCTATAGAAATGAATGACAGGAACAAAAGTTTCCCCCATTGAAGTGATTAACATATCTTAAATCTCATATCAGGAAGAAATAACAATTATTACTTATTTTTGTATGTAGTTTGATATTTTACAAAAGTGGTTGTGCCTTCTCTGTTTAGATCACTTAAAGGAACAGCATCATAAAATATAGTTTCATTATTGTCTATAAGGAAAAGAGATTCTTAATTTTGATACTTTCTTATGGATAATTATTTCTAAATTATGTTATTGTCACTTTGATTAAATATGTGATCAAGACATTGACCTTAAATTGAATTACTGATCAGATATTTGAAAGTATTTGGTTTTCTTTTCCTAAAGTAGAATTTAATGCATAATAAAATTTAGAATACCATTTTTACTTAAAGACGGGTTTTTGATTTTGTGATGGATCTGAAGAACGTGAAAAATATTTATTAACCAAATTGAAAAACAAAGCAAATAAAAACATGTTTGTAAATAGGTGTATTTTTTTATTCATTGATTATTGTGTGTATGTGGCATGCTGTGTGTTGTTTCACTAGAGGTCAGAGGACATTTAGGACTCTTCTCTCCTCCCACTTTTTTCTCTCTTTCTCTTTTTTTTTATTGATTTATATTGAGCTGTAAATTTTCCCCTCCCTGTCTCTGCCCTTCCACCTTCAACCCTTGCCCATGGTCCCCATGTTCCCAATTTACTCAGGAGAACTTGTCTTTTTCTATTTCTCATGTTGATTAGGTCTATGTAAATCTCTCTTAGGGTCCTCATTGTTATCTAAGTTCTCTGGGCTTGTGGTTTGTAGGATGGTTTTCTTTATGTTTAAAAACTACTTATGAGTGAGCACATGTGATAATTGTCTTTCTGTGTCTAGGCTACCTCACTCAGAATTTTTCTAGCCCCATCCATTTTCCTACAAAATTCAAGATGTCGTTATATTTTTCTGCTGTGTAGTGCTCCATTGTGTAAATATACCACATTTTCCTTATTCATTCTTCAGTCAAGGGGCATTTAGGTTGTTTCCAGGTTCTGGCTATGACAAAAAATGCCACTATGAGCATAGTTGAACACATGTCCTTGTGGCACGATTGAGCATCCTTTGGATTTATACCTAAAAGTGGTATTACTGGGTCTTGAAGAAGATTGTTTCCTAATTTTCTGAGAAATTGCCACACTGACATCCAAAGGGGCTGTACCAGCTTGCATTCCCACCAGCAATGCAGAAGTGTTCCCTTTACCCCACAACCTCTCCAGCATAAGTTGTCATCAGTGTTTTTCATCTTGGCCATTCTTACATGTGTAAGCTCAGAGTTGTTTTGATTCGCATTTCTCTGATGACTAAGGATGTTGAACATTTTCTTAAGTATCTTTCAGGGATTTTAGATTCCTCTGTTGAGAGTTCTCTGTTTAGGTCTATACTCCACTTTTTATTGGATTATGTGTTCTTTTGATGATCAATTTCTTGAGTTCTCTGTATATTTTGGAGATCAGACCTCTGATGTGGTTTAGTGAAGATCTTTTTCCATTCTGTAGGTTGTCATTTTGTCTTGTTGACCATGTCCTTTGATGTACAGAACCTTTCAGTTTCAGAAGGTCCCATTTATTAATTGTTTCTCTCAGTGTCTGTGCTACTGGGGTTATATTTAGGAAGTGGTCTTCTGTGCCAATGCGTTCAAGTGTACTTCCCACATTCTCTTCTATAAGGTTCAGAGTGGCTGACTTTATGTTGAGGTTTTGATCCATTTGGACTTGAGGTTTGTGCCTGGTGATAGATATGGGTCTGTTTTCATTGTTCTACATATTGATATCCAGTTATTAATTGAATATGGTTTCTTTTTTCCGTTTGATATTTTTTGCTTCTTTGTAGAAAATCGGGTGTTTGAAGGTGTGTTGATTAATATCCGGGTCTTCTACTCAGTTCCATTGGTCCTCCTGTCTGTTCTTATACCAATACCAGGTTGTTTTCAGTACCATAACTCTGTAGTATAGTTTAAAGTCAGGGATTGTGATGCCTCCAGAAGTTTTTTTTTTTTTTTTTTTTTTTTTTTTTTTTTTTCGGTTTTTTTTTTTTTTTTTTTTTTTTTTTTTTTTTTTATTGTACAGGATTGCTTTGTCTATCCTGGGTTTTTTGCTTTTCCATATGAAGTTGAGTATTGTTCTTTCAAGGTCTGTGAAGAATTTTGCTGAGATTTTGATGGGCATTGCATTGAATCTGTAGATTCAATTTTGGCAATATTGCCATTTTTACTATGTTAATTCTGCCTACCGAAGAGCATGGGAAATCTTTCCACTACCCTAATACACAAACCACAGAAAGACATTACTAAGAAGGAGAATTACAGACCAATCTCAGTCATGAACATTGATGCAAAAATACTCAATAAAATATTGGCAAATTGAATCCAAGAACACATCAGAACCATCAAGTTGGCTCCATCCCAGACATGTAGGGATGGTTCAACATATGAAAATCTGTCGGTGTAATTCACTATATAAACAAACTGGCAAATAAAAACCACATGATCATCTCCTCCCACTTTTATGTGAGTTTCAGGTATTGGAGTCAGATTGCCAGGATTGTGCTGTAAATACCTTTAACACGGAGTCATCTCATTAACTTGATAGATTTCTTAATTATTTGAGAATCAGTGTAAAAATTTCATGTAAAAATTGGTCAAATCAGAAGAGATGCTCAGTTTTCCTAGTGTCACATTTGCGTAGATGCAATAATATTAATAGATTAGATATATTATAGGATGGCATTAGAAGTTTCTCCATACTCATACTACTATGAAACAGTTTTATCTTTATATTAAAAGACTGTTGAAGCTCTAATAAAAAAGATTATTGACAACAGTACAATAGATAATTCTTATATTATTAGTACAACAGTAAATTAACCATAGTTTCATGGTCTCATTACCAAGTGTGTTTTAGTTTTTGATATTTGCCTGTAGTTTTTGGTGTAATATTAAAGCTAAAATCTATGTCTTCAACAAAGAAAAATAGGCCCAGAGCTTCTTTGAAGGAAGGGCAATAGGTTTTCTCGGCAATTGATATTTTAAAGAATAGATTCAATTACAAGTTTCCAAGCTAAGAAGGCTTAAACAACTCATGATCCCAAACAAGAACTTAGCTCAAGAAGTTCATGACCATTTGCTAGTCTAGAGGCAGACAGGAAAATGAGATTGCTATTTCAGAGTCCAATGTCTTGAGTTTATATATGTTCAAAGAAGGAAGTTTCATTGTAACTATTTGGCTGAAACATTATTAAAATTATTTGATTTGTAATGGGATTAAGGAATGTATATTTTTATAGCACTGGAGATTGAACCTAAGGATTGACACATGCTACACAATCCCTCTGCTTCTTCTCTATATCCTTAGCCTAGAATATCTGTTTTTGTTAGTCTATTTCTATTGCTCAGTTTTTGATGATTAAGCTTCTACAAATAAAAATGAAACAATTTATCTGTATTTGCAGCCCAATAGCCTCCAAGAATTTAGAAACAAGTAAATTTGTCTAACATTTTTCTTTTGCAATATTATTCACTTGTAAAGATTCAATAATTAAATACCCTCTTGTACTCATAACTGACCATATTGTGGTCATTCCTAGCACAGTTGGTCATTCATATCATAATTTATTCATATCACAGTTGTAAATTATACTTATCATACCAGGTAGGTCAATCTTACAAACAACAAGCATCACCTTCATGTGTAAAAAGGGGTCTACCAAGTCCTCCCACTGGCTTAATTTCCCCTTTACAAAGTCTGGGCATTGCAATTGTTTTTGCTGTTGTTTTTAAAACAAACAGCAAAACCAAAATACAAAAACATCTGACAGGTTAATGACTTAAAAAAGTTTGTGGAGCACTTTCCACTTTCAGGAGAATTATATTTCTCTCTAGTAAGCCATAAGTAATTATTCTACTTATATCCATATATTGTCAATATATATTGTGTTCAATGAATATGACATTTTTGAACATAGTGTGTTTAGAGAATTCTTTTTATTGCAGTGATAGATACATTTCATTCTTGGAATTCAGTTTGTTGCTTGATAGTCCCTGTAAATGGGGAATCAACAATGTTCCTGAGCTCCTTATACTTGATTTGCATGAGTATCACTCACACTGGCAATTGAGTCCATGAGAGGTCCATAAGAAAACTTCTTATAGCCGGGCGGTGGTGGCGCACGCCTTTAATCCCAGCACTCGGGAGGCAGAGGCAGGTGGATCTCTGTGAGTTCGAGGCCAGCCTGGACTACAAGAGCTAGTTCCAGGACAGGAACCAAAAGCTACGGAGAAACCCTGTCTCGAAAAACCAAAAAAAAAAAAAAAAAAAAAAAAAAAAGAAAACTTCTTACAAACTTTTCCATATTGGTCCACACAGAATGGGCCTTCTCCCCAGCCTGATGGAAGTCTCTGGTGAATTTTTGGCATAATTTTGAGAAAGATTTTGACTAAAGTTCATTCTCTCTCCAGACTACTCCTTGCCTCCAGATATCACATAAGTTGCAGTTTCTTTCTTTTACTGATGCTTCCTTCTTAGCACTATCCTCCAACTACCATCAGTCTTTCTATTGCAAACAAATCCTGCCATATCACTTTCGGACTACTAACTTCAAGTGACTACCAAGCCTCTCTGTTTGAACCCTGTTAAGATAATCTAGGCCTTTCATGGCCTGTTCAAATCTCCAACCTCAATTACTATCCACTGTCAGTCTCAGCCTCTTGGCTTCTCACTATTTCTTCAACATATTATGTCCAACAACCTTCTCTCTTTGTATATGATAATTATATTATTTTATGGGAGAAAGATATTCTTGTAAGGTCTGACTGATATTTTTCACAACCAAATTTTCAGTGTTTCCTTTGAAGACTTCCCAATGAGTGAACTCTTGCTGTGCTCTTGAGATAAACTCCTGAACAGGTGAGGGAGACATATCAGGTTGTTGGCAGTAAGTGGTGTGTACAGAATATCATATTCCCATGGTGATTTGTTTTAGTCTCTAGGGAGACTTTTTCATTAAGTTTGCCCTGTTGGAACCAAGTGACAGTTTCTTCTGCCTGCCACTGCCCTTCATTGAACCAGTTTAGCTGGGTAGGAAGGGAGGAAGGGTATCCTTTGTAATACAGGCTGTTCAGTAGTTAAACCATTCTTTTTCATGAAGGTCTGATTAGAAAAA